>NW_017299995.1:28837-31504 GCF_001594075.2 Trachymyrmex cornetzi | reverse complement strand
TTCCATTAATAGCAAAAATGATTTTAAAACGCGACAGTTTACGAAATATTAATTGTTTGCGATTTTCGAAAAATTTGCAAGTGTTACATATTTTGTAATATATCAGGAATTGAATACTAAATGTTCCAAAAAGAGTATAAACTTTCTCAGTATTTTTCGTAGATGTCATTATTCATATAAAAATTCCGGGAAAACTTTGCATCAGGGCGCGATGAAAAGTGGGATCGCTACCATTGCGCGATTGCCACGCAACCAGCGCAAACTTCATGACCCCCCCCATAGACATGAAATTATCTTTCTTCGCGATCTGTTTTTGTTTCTACTCGTTTCATGCTTAGCACGTATAAGGTTAGAGATTCCTAAAATTCTTGTAGTGAAATTAGATTCCTGTAGTGATTAGAAAATTATATTGTTAGATTATTATTTGTGTTCTGTGTACAATTTGACGTGTAAAGTAGTTTTTCTTTTGTAGTAGGATTTATTTTGAATGAAATATTAGTTTGATGGTTACATTGTTAGACACTTTCTCTCTCTCTCTCCCTCTTTCTAGACAATAGTGTGCATTCTTGTAAAGGTATTTACAGTTACACCTTATCTTTTTTTCGTTACTTGCTGTTTTTTTTTGTTTTATATTTTTCTTTAATTGTTTCTTTTGTATTTTTGTATTCTTCAGTATGGAATGCGTAGATTCTAAGCACGCAAAAAGACGTAAATTTTCTCATGATTAGCTAGAAAACGAGAAATGTAAATCTTGGATGAAAAAAGTTCCTAATGATAATAGTTCATATTTTTGTATCCCTTGTAATAAAACGTTTTCTTGCTCATCAGGAGTTTTTAAGCATGCTGAATCGAAAGCTCATCGAACTAACATAGTAAATAATTGCTCTGATGAAGTAAATATTATTGAAAAGGAATCTTACGAAAGGAAATTTTGCCATTCATGGCTTGAAAATGAACAATTCAAACCATGGCTGCAAACAATCCCGAACGATCCTTTCAATTGTTTTTGCTCCTTCTGCAATCTAAAGTTTCGATGTGGTTTCAACAAGCTTATGCGGCATTCTAACAGTAAGAAACATGTTTCGGAGTGTCAGAAAAGGGGCTTCAGCGTAGATTGGAATATGCATGACGAAGAACCTGTGCCTTTTTAAAATCGGAAAAAAATCGCGGAAATAAAATTTGCAGCATTAATTGCCGAGAAAAACATTCCATTTGGAACAACAGAATCAATCTTAAGTTTTCTTCAAGACCTCGGAGAAGATCCGGAAGTCTTGAAAAGCATGAGGATGAATCGCAATAAGGCACCGAAAGTAATAAAGAATGTCTTACGTGTTCGCGAACAGGAACGGTTGGTCGAAAAATTACAAAATAATAAATTTTCTATTTTTGTTGACAAAACATCTGATTTAAATGACAAATGGATGACGTTTCTTGTTCGGTACGTCGATCCTCAGACTTTGAATGTTCGAACGGAATTATTAGAATTAATTCATTTGGACGCGAGTGATTGTAGTGCCGAAAAATTATTTACAAATTTTAGAGCCGAAATGAGGAAAAAAAAACAAATTCCGTTTTCAAATATTCTCGCTCTTTCCTGTGATAACGCTTCTGTTATGACAGGAAAATACGAATCATTTAAAATAAAATTACAAAAACATTGCAAAAATTTGATAACGATGCCATGTCCTTGTCACGCATCTGCATTAGTAGCAAATGCAGCTTGCAGCGCAATTCCTGAAGCATGCGAGGAGCTTTTGCGAAAAGTGGCATCGTTTATCTCTAGCAGTCCCAAGCGCGCGTGTATTTTTGAGCCATTCCAAAAATCGTTTTGTTTTGATGGGACTTGTAGGAAAATTTTAAAACTGTCTGAAACACGATGGCTTTCACGTAATGCATGCGTGGCTAGACTGAACGAAAATTGAGATGTGCTATTAAAATTTTTGTAAGAAGAGCAATTGAGCGAGAAATTAAAGTCTGGGGCTGCTTTACTATCTCTGATGCAAAATTCAGAAATACAAGCATATCTTTTGTTTCTCGAGTATATGGTATTCTGGATGCATTTAACAAGTTTAATGCGTCTTTTCAAACTGAAGAAACAAAAGTTCATTTACTTCAGTCAGCTGCGGAAAATCTTTTGAAAACCGTTCTTAAAAATGTTGTAAAAGCAATGGTGCTGAATAATGGTACTGAATTTTGTTTCGATAGGTACAATTAATCCTTTGCTTGCATTGTAATCGTTTTTCTCCTGATCAAGTTATGATTGGAGAAGCTTGCCAAGATCTTCTTGATCGATTGAACCAGGAAGGTCAGGGTGAGATTGTCAAATCAGTTTACGACAATTGTTTGGCATTCTATGACATCGCTGCGAAAGAAATTCGTAACAAACTTTTTGTTAAGGACAAATTTCTGACTAAATTGAGGATCTTTGAACCTAAATTTGCTTTGCAGCAAGAAGACGAAAAAAACAGCCCGAACAACTCCATTCAGGATTCTTTTTGTTGCCCAACGATTCGGCGGATTTGATGAGGAGATATTAAAAGAATGGCAATTTTAAAAAAGGATTTCACCTCAGAGCAGAAAGCGACAATAATTAATTTACATTTTGATGAAGCATGGAAAACAATAATGGCAACTAAAAAGGCAGATGGAAAATTTAGATATCCAGTT
>NW_017299995.1:24813-28817 GCF_001594075.2 Trachymyrmex cornetzi | reverse complement strand
ATCTCTTCCAAATTCTAATGCTGATGCCGAAAGAGTGTTTTCCATGCTGACAGACGTAAAAACCAAAAAACGTAATAAACCTCATCCGAGTAACGTTCAATCTTTATGCGTATTCAAATCAATTCTGAGGGCGAGAGGAGAAACGGCTCAAACCATGATAGTTGATGCTCGACATTTAACTCTTATGTCCGAGAATTTGTATAAAACAAACGCAAGAGAAAATACATGTTTTTTACGTTTGTTTGGTGCTGATGAACATCCCTTTACGTCCTCGGATTTGTAACTAAATCTCTCAATAGCCAAATTAATTGATTTCATTTTTTTATTAATTTATAAATTATTATTTACAGCATAGAGTTAAAAAATTATTTTAACTTCAGAGAGGCTTAGTTACAGCTTTTGCTGCTTGGTGGCGGTTAATATTGACTTTTATTTACACCATATACTTATTTCTAGGGTACCTTTTTTTCTTTTTAGGTTTTTTTGTTTGGTTTACTTTTCTTTGGTTATAAGCTTTTATAACATGATTTTTCATGCAATGAATCGGTAAAATATTTCACGTTGGTCTCTTATTCTCTGTTAAACTTAATGTACGTGTTTGGATTGCGTTCCGATATTCATTGTGAGTACTTCAAATCTATAGTACACATTACGTGTACCATAAATTTTCAGTACTGACAATTAATATCGGAACGCAATCTTGGTGTGTATAAATGTTAATAATATCTTATATTATTATGGAATCGTAGCGTGATAATTCTTTATAAACAAACATGGAGAATATGTATTCAGGAATTTTTCAAGATTTGTCCATACGACGCTGTTTCACGCCATTCAGTCTCAGTTTAGTTCTTTAATGTAACCTTACGCAATCCAGCACTCACGTTTCGACACAGAACGTAATCTTCCAAAAAGTTTCTCCAAAAATTACATGCGACTTCTCAGAAAAAATACGTAAATTTAACAAAAATTTAATATTTTTTATTGATATAATATTCCATCATCTTCTAACTGAAAGCCACATCTCGCAATGTAGCACGAATGTCATCACTCGTTTGGATTTCATATTCGTTATGCTTAGTTTAAGTTGGAACGAAGGTTCTAACCCAGCGAAAAATGACCGACAATTAGATATGTAATTGATATTAAATTGACTTCGTCATGTGAATTTGATACCAATTCAATTAGTCATTTCTTACTGGATACTTTTTATATCAACATTGTAAGTATCAAGTAATTCAAGGCGTCGTTTCGCCGAGCGATACGCACCAAACTATAACAATGGTGCTGTAAGTGCAGCCAAAGGGCAAAACCGTCATGTCATCAATCGTACAAAATATCGTCATTCCTCTGGCAGCCGCAGGTTCAAACTTAGAAGATCGTCGTCCAGAAAATGCAAGAGCCAACTGTGTCAACGGTGCAAAGCGCTCAAACAAAGCAGTCGCCAGTCGGTCGTCGCTATCACCAATGTCAATTCGCCGATCGCCAAGACGGTCTCTCAGTCGAAACAAACGGCTCCCACAATTTTCAAGTCTTCCATCAAAGAATCTCAGGCTTCGTATAAAGCGTAGAAAAATCTGTTGACCACTGTCACTACGTCGAACGTAAATGTCATGTAAATATGATATCGCTACATTAGTCTCGCTAGAATCAGAGAAGAAGGCAAAAACGGATCTTCAGCTTATCTTGGTTGCTCCTCAGGAAGAACAAGATAAAGTTGAGAAATCTCCAACTGAAGACGTGAAAAAATTGGACGACACAAAAGCAGTCCCGCAGACTCAAGTTATGGTTTTGCCGACGGAAAGCAGCGATGTCACGCAAATCTACGTATTGGTGAAGATAGATAAACAAGGACAAATGCAACTACTCGATAATAATGGTCTCATTGGAAGAAACTACACAGAATCTGGACAGCACGAGAACCTTACATAGACCTCAGTTCAGGGGGAGGTCAGAGCTCTAGATAATATTGTTCTTCAATTCGACTACAATATCTAAATATTATCCGATCATATTGTAGTCAATCATACCGCCTACAGAACCGATATATTCGCCCTCGATGACTTACCTGAATCTGAATCTACCGATTATGACATCACTCGAAGCAATCTGCCCATTCAGTCGATGAATCCGATTTTTACACATCGGTGATCTCCACTATTTCATCTTTCCTCGAGCTGCCGATCACTATTACGAATCCCAACATCTCCTACATATCCGTCACAGAAGAGACACAGATTCAAATCCCCGGTAACTGAATGCCTTTTGCATACTTCGCTACTTACAATGTCGGTATCAACTCTTACAACCTTTATTCCAATTTAAACTAAATATGACTAATATGTCAATTAAACAAGTAGTGACATTTTTGCTACATTATGAGACGTAGCATTAAGTTAGAGGATGAAGTAATTTGTATTAATAAAAAATATTAATTGTAGAACTTACGTATTTTTACTGAGAAGCCACATATAATATTTATTGGAGATTTTCGGGTAGAACACATTCTGTGTCGAAACGTGAATGCTGTATCGCGTGAGGTTGCATTCGAGGACTAAACTGAGAGTGAATGACGCGAAACAACGTCGTCTAGACTAATCTTTTAAAATATCCTTATACATATTCACCGAAGTTTGTCTGTAAAGGGATGTCATGCTCTGCGATTCTATATACATAGTTTATGGTTTTCTTATTATTCATACATTCTGTACGTACGAGTAATTTTGGTAGAGAAAGAAAGACCTACGCGTATTATCTTGCTTTCCATTGTGTGAAAAAACTTTTTATAAAGGCTTTGCAAAATGCATACGTTTTGTAACTGTAAATACAGTAGTTAAATACTGTAGTTCCTATTCCATATAAATTTTATTAATTAGCGTTTTGAATTAAAAATGTATAATATGCCATACTAACATTTCGTTCGCTTGTTCGTGATCAATATTACTTTGAATTTTTTGTACGTAGCATTTCAATTAATTGTGCAAGTTTTGTTTAACGCTTTAATGCTTTTAAGTTGCTTTACTTAAACACCTGCTTTATTTCTTACCTTCCCTTCATATTCCTTTGGAAATGTAAAAAATTATCGAATAGTTACGATTCATACGTGACTTATTAGACAATTTTTTACATTTCCTCCTGATGGAAGAAACCACCACCTTTCCGCGATTTCCGTCGAGCAGTAATATGGACATGAATATTGATTTATTATTCAAGAATGTTTATAAAAGAATATAACACACCTGTTATTTATTAAGATTGCATGTGCAGTCGTGTGTGTGTGATTTTGATTAGTAACATTGAAATGAGTAAAAATGTGTGTAATAGTTCTAGCACTAGACTCCTGTCCACGTTCCTGGCCAAGAGTGGGTTCCTTATTTCCCAAACTTTCAATTTTACAGCGCTTTTTCGTTTATTTTTCTGCGTTAATTCTTAAACTACAATTTGTAATTGTAAATAAATTTTCAGAAAGGCTAGAGTCAAGAAGAAGGGCATAAGTACCTATGGCTGAAGAAAATTTGAAACTTATTTAAAAAGCACAGTAGGAGACTCATTTTGTATGCGTGGTCCGGGAATAATTTGTAATATACACGAAAATATACGAGTTCTCGCATAATTGCCAAATAAAAATTGAAACATATCCCTGAATATATGTATCAAAAAATTGAAAAAATGTAATAAAGACATTAGAGAAGAAAAAGAGCAGTTTGTAAAGTTTATTTTAAGACTAAAAAGAATTAGAATGTTTTTCAAACGTGAAATTACGCACAGAATTTGTTTGGTAGAACATTTTATTGATATCTGTAATATATGTTTTAAAATTTAAAAAATTGGTAATTTGCATTAAAAAGAAAATAAAATATCGCAATTAGTATTAAAAACCTTCTAAATGATATTCTTGGAGTTATATTATTAATAAATATTAATATATTATGAAAAAATATTATAAAACTATTGAAATATGCATTTTTTAAAATAAAAAGTAAATGAATAATTAGACTAATACT
>NW_017299995.1:21149-23195 GCF_001594075.2 Trachymyrmex cornetzi | reverse complement strand
GTCTCGCTCGCTCTCGCGCAGCGGCAAAGTGGTGGGGCGGTTTTCCGTGTTGCCGGGGAGCCAAATGTGCATCACTGCACGGAACATCACTGCTGCCGGGGAGCCAAATGTGAATCACTGCGTGCCGGGCCGACACCGTAGATCGCCACTCGTAACTTGCGGAAGGTCGCGTTGCCCAGCGACACGTGTGATTGTCGATAAACAAGATTGGTAGATTTGGACGTGAGCCGTCGCTGCGTTCGGACGTGTCTCTCGATCCGCTAACCAATATTCTCGATCGTGTGCTCCGAGTGTGACGTGTGTGTATCCTGCGCTGTTTAATAAACACTTCTCGTTCCTTTCATACATCCTCGTGTTGTTTATTTCCCGCGAGCCGGGAGTGCGTGAACGCATTCGCGAAGGCGTCTCCACGACTCGGACGCCGCGGACGTAACATTTTGGGGGCTTGTCCGCTTGGACATTCGATGCTTGCCGTGTGGGAGACAACCGCTCGAAAAAGGAGAATCATTGCTTCGGAGCAATCTCCTGTGGTGTCGACTGTGAGGATGTCGCAGGAAGTGTCACCTACGACGATGGCACTTCAGGCCGTGTTACGAGAGGTACAACAACTGCAGGAGGAACAATGGCACGCACGAGCTGAATTCGCAGAGTCTACACGACAACGTAACGCCGAGATGCAGCAAATGCGTAAGGAGTATCAATGTACGCTGACAGATTGCATGGAGTTGCTGCGACAGCGCGACGCTGAGATCCAACGGTTACGAGAGGGACTTCGCAGCGGAGATGGTCAGATAAGTCCTTCCGATAATAGAAACTATACCGCAAACGTGCGCAATCGCGAAGTGACGCGTTTTTCTGCGGGCGGCGGGAATACGAACGCTCAAGAGCGCGTTGAATCGTGTGCCTCGCGTAATAGTACACGACTTCCTGCAGGCGACGGGAGTGATATGAATAAGCATGAGCGTGTGGAATTCCGTGATTCGTTTCGTGGGGAAACAAGCGTCAAATTAAAGCCGTACACGTTTGACGAAAGTGCTCCTCTCAGGGAATTCCGTGCTCAATTTGATTTGATCGCTCGTGCAAATCGTTGGGAAATGAAGACGAAAGCTGTCGTTTTAGCATTTTGCTTGAGAGGAAAAGCGCGTGGGGTGTTGGAAGGCATACAAAAACTGGAAAATTTAGATTTTTTAGAATTAAAATCACGGTTAGAGTTACGTTTCGGCGAAGCGCAATCTCGTTACAAAATTATTATTCTCAATTCACAAATCGTAAGCAGAAATTTGGAGAAAATATTGCTTCTTTCGGCTCGGATATCAAAAGACTTTCTCAGTTAGCATATCCGGAATGTTCTGATTTAATACGCGATAAGATCGTGTGCGCGCAATTTGTCTCCACTTTATTCGACGGATTTGTGAATAAGGCGCTTCAGTTAGAAGGATCGACATCTTTGAGAATTGCGATCGAAAGGGCAAAGGCAATTAAATTAATACAGGAAAATAGTTTTCAGTATAAGAAAGAGAATAATTTTAATTTTGGGAAATAGAAAGAAAAGAAGTTTGGCAATTCTGATAAGGGGAAAGTAAATCAAAATAATATAGAAAAAAAAAGGAAAATTTAATAAAAATAAATTTACAAAATTTGAAAAAGGAAGAAATTTTAAGAGAGGAAATGGAAGTGGAAAGGAGTGTGGTAAAGAGGGGCATTTCCGATCGGAATGTCCAGGCAGTTCGGTAAACAAGGATTAGTCGAGCGGGGTAAGTTCAACTGAGATGGAGGGAACCCCGAGAATTATTTATTGTGTAAATAAGCAATGTTCTGATAATTTTGATAATCAATGTAATCTTGTTACTAATCAATGTTCTTTCAGGATAAATAGACTTAAATATAATTCAATGAATTTCTGTTTCGAATGGGAGTTACAGAGATGCTGAATGTCTCTCTGGACTCGCTCCGGCGGAGCTGTGACATTCATGGGCTTGCTACTCGACGTGAAAAGGGCGAATTAGTGTACTGCCATCTAGTGCAATAGTTTTAGCGGCGGTGAGG
>NW_017299995.1:18744-19240 GCF_001594075.2 Trachymyrmex cornetzi | reverse complement strand
CGTTCTCCAATAACAGCGACGTCATTCCACCGAGCGAGGCGTTTCAGAATTCCATCTTTGATGACGTGGATGCGACAAGCAGGACGCGTTAAGAGAGTACTTTGCAATGGGACGGCACGCGGACGTCGATTGCTTCTATCTCTGCCAGACGTATGTAAAGATACCCAAGCACCTTATCCGCGACAATGCAAATCTATTGATCCTGTTGAAACAGGATGGTACCAATCTGAAACGCGTGTACAACGATCGCGTGAATACCGACATGCCGTAAGAGAATTTCTGCGATTTATGTCGTAAATATTGGCAGCATAAGTATGGATTTCTAGTAATTGACAAGGACAGTGCGCTTACCGATGGGCGATACAGAAAAGGATTTAATGACTTTGCAACACTGTGATGCAATCATTTGATATTGATACGTTGACATGGACAACAGCAAAGATCATGAGAAGGTAGTGAAGGAGATTGCGAAAACGAGTGATTCGATTCGCAAAAA
>NW_017299995.1:17400-18195 GCF_001594075.2 Trachymyrmex cornetzi | reverse complement strand
GATGATATAATTATAGATGGGAAAAGATATGATGGAACAGCGGTCCTGTACGAGTTAATTTTCATGAAATTTCCCAACGAAAGTATCTGTACGGATGATGACGTACGCACCTACAGAAGCATTCTGCTGACGACAAACGTTCATAGACGCGGTCATAGCCCAAGTAATTAAGTAATGGGTAGTAAGGGATACAAGTATAAGAACATAATATAAATGTGTCATCTGGCGTTGATATCGTGGAGACTTTTACATGCGATGCGTTTTCCATCAGTGATCACTGTGCGGTATGTGCTGTGCTGCGCTTGCGGAACCGTTGCGTCGATCGCGAGTCTTTTTATATCGCAATTTAAAATCTATTTCGCCCGGTGATATTGAGGCTGAACTTGCCAGATTCGATTGGTCGCCTATCTTTAACTTTACTTGCGTCGACAAGATGGTCTCTTTTTTCAAGTCTGCGTTGCTTACCGTTTTCGATCGCCTTGCGCCGATTTCTTGCGGTCGCTCATCTAGGCCTCCTGCCCCGTGGATAAACGCTGCAGTGAGAAAATTGAACGCTCTTAAATCTCGAGCGCTAAATAGATTTCGGAGTACTCGATCCAATGTTGACTGGACCCGATATAAGGATATTCTTAACGCCACTGCTGCGACTGTTCGTCGGGAAAAAAAGGCATTCATCTCCTTACCCCTTTCCTCCAATTCCCCTCGGCATTTTTGGCGCAGTATCTCTCTTCTTGGTGCAATCTCCTCGGCTTCCCCATCAATCCCGAACCACCTACTTAATTCATCTCTTCTTAA
>NW_017299995.1:13445-15023 GCF_001594075.2 Trachymyrmex cornetzi | reverse complement strand
CGCGCGGGGATAACTACCGAAGCCCGGCAGCTAGAATATCTGTACCGCAATATGCACCACTCTTACCAGTGGCGCATAAAGCGGTCAGATTTTCGATCGATTCGAGATCTCGGCCGGGAGGCCGCCGAGTGTGAGCGCCTGACAGCGCTCCAAAAAGCCGAGACTCACACTCGAGCCAGCACCCGCGACGTACCGACCACCGCCGCCGTATACAATCGCGACGAGTGTTGCTGGCGGTGCAAACAACGCGGTCATACGCGTTTCGACTGTCACCGTCCGCCGAAGAAATTTTGTTCGCAGTGCGGCAAAGACGGAGTTCTTACCCGAGCCTGCCATCCGCCGCCGGGAAACGCCTTGGAGGCCGGGGACTCGACGGCCGCGCCCCGGCCCTCCGTCTAAAATTCCGGCCTCGACCGCACTGCGATATACGGCTAGGGACGATGACCGTCGAAGCGCTACTGGATACCGGCTCCGAGATCTCCTTCATCGACGAGACGACCGCCCGCGCGGCGGCAAAAATGGGATACCGCGTCAACCCGGAGGAAGGCCAGGTACAACTCGCCGACGGCCAAATAATCCCCCTGCCGGGAAGCATAGACATGCCCGTAGAGATCGCGGACCGCGCGGTACGGCACGCATTCCGCATCATGCCGACGCTAACAAATAGCGCCCTGATTGGCATCGACCTGTGGGCAAAGATCGGCCTCGCGATCCCGCCCCCCGAACCGATAATACAGCAGATCGGCATTAGCCGGGCCGCAGGGGCGGAAGTGCTCGCGCCGCGAAATGAGGAAGAGCTCCGGCGCCTCCGTGAGTTCCTCGCCGACGAACTACCGCGGTTCAAGGCCATACGGGGTTCCACGCGCCTTGCGCAACATCAGATTCCCGTCAAACCCGGGACGGTGCCAATCAAGCAGCGATATCGCCCACGCAATCCGGCGATGCAGGCGATCATTGACACCGAAGTCGAGGAAATGTTACGCGAGGGCGTCATCGAACCCGCCGCCAGTCCGTGGAGCTCCCCTGTCGTAATCGTGCGTAAAAAGAACGGGAAGAACCGATTTTGTATAGATTTCCGTCGCGTAAACGAGGTTACCGAACCAGACGCGTACCCCCTTCCACAAATCACCGCGACGCTAGATAAATTGCGAGGGGCACGCTACCTAACGACGCTCGACCTTAAGAGCGGGTATTGGCAGGTACCCCTCACGCCGGACAGTAAACTCGTCACCGCGTTTACGATCCCGGGGAAGGGGCTATATCAATTTAAAGTCATGCCCTTCGGGCTACACTCCGCACCGGCGACCTTCCAGCGTCTCCTAGACCGGGTGCTGGGCCCGGAACTCGAGCCACGGGTATTTGTGTACTTAGACGACATTATCGTAATCAACGCGACATTCGAGGTACACCTCGACACTCTCCGGGAGGTGTTCGAACGGCTCCGAGACGCCCGATTAAAGATAAATCCGGAAAAGTGCCACTTTTGCGTCGACCAGCTCCGTTACCTCGGCCACATAGTAAACCGGCGCGGCATTATGACCGACTCGGAGAAGGTGCGAACGATCGTGGACTGGCCGG
>NW_017299995.1:13067-13302 GCF_001594075.2 Trachymyrmex cornetzi | reverse complement strand
CACTTAAAGGGACCCTCACAACGGCTCCCGTGCTCGCATGCCCGGACTTCACGCGACGATTCATTTTACAGACCGACGCTAGCGCGAGCGGGCTTGGAGCCGTCCTGACACAAAACTTCCCGGAGGGAGAAAGAGTCATCGCGTACGCCAGCCGATCATTGAACCGCGCCGAGCAAAACTACAGCGCGACCGAGCTCGAATGCCTGGCCGTCGTCTGGGGCATCCGAAGTTTGCG
>NW_017299995.1:11223-11481 GCF_001594075.2 Trachymyrmex cornetzi | reverse complement strand
CCGCCCATCAAGGTCGAAGTGGAGCCGGGGACCCTGGTGGACGTGCCGCACTTCGCGGCCCACGTGTCACGAAAGTATACGGCAAAATCCGGAAACGACCGCTGAGTGATACGCTTCAACCACACCGGCACCGTACGGTCCGTCCGGAGGAAGCCCACTTAGTGCCTCAAATTCAGGCACTACCTAAAAGGGGAGGGGTGATGTAACGATGCACCCCCAAGAACTGCATCGTCCCCGGCAATACCAACTCGCCGGATG
>NW_017299995.1:2943-10089 GCF_001594075.2 Trachymyrmex cornetzi | reverse complement strand
GCGACCCTGGCCGCAGCCCGTGACCGACGAGCTACGTCCGCGCAAAGTCAGGTTGTTTCAGTATGGAAAAAATTCAGAGTTCAGATAGAGTTTCACATTGGTTAATTTACAATTGTCGAGGTAAGTTTTATGTGTTGCCATGTTATTTTTTCTATTAGTCTGCAGAGCAAAAATGACATATCACGGCTTCTCGAGTTGAGTAGCCGTCTTGATATCCCACGAGTGCTTCGTCGTGCTCGGCAATAGAGGATACTCGTACAGATGAACGGAAAATCATACTCAGATATCGTCCGCTCTCCAAAGCACGCAGCATGGATAGTTTATTGACTTCGTTCAACATAACGTGAGGCATTCGCCACTGTATCTTAAACAATTCAAGTTTCGGCTCTGTCACTGGATCTCTCACAATGCAATTGTTATCGTTGCGCGCTCGTATCAAAATCAATTCGTGACGTGCGTTAATCATTATATGTTTGTAATCTTCGCAAAAGCCCAACAACATGCCCAACGGTAAGTAAAAATTAAAGTATCCATCACGTGTTATTAGTCTTTTCACGGTCTGATCAAACACCGGATGTGGAAATCTGGCATTCTCCATATAATTTGCGAAGTCGCCTGAATACGATGCACAGCCCTTCATAAGACTAGTCATTCCAACGTTTCTGTTACGATCGATCTCAGTACCATTGAGTTCATATCGAATTTCACCAAACATGAACGACGCGCAATTAATTCCAAGGGTTGGTTGCTGATCTGCATTTTCTTCTTGTGACGTCAATCTTCCTTCGATGTGAGACAGCTTTCACACGGTAGCGTGTATAAATCTTGCTGCTGTATGGGTATCCTTATCTCATCGCTAAGTCCAAACGTGGTGTTGACGTACGGATTGTATGTGCGAGTTTCAATCCTGACGATGCGATCGTCAAAGATTGGCTCTCCTCCAATATTCAAGATGTCAGCTATCTCTGATATTTCGTACGATAAAGCCCAATGATTGTAAAAATTTAACGTTTGATGCAGTGAGTTTCTTTCTATTAGACAATCGAATATTTTTTTGGTCGCTGTCGTCCCTCTGGTGAAAATGTCTCTAGTCTGTTTCGCCTGCTCGTTCAAAATAAGCATATCACTTTATCGTTGTCGTCTCTGTATATGCAATCTAACGGTGATCTCCTCTCCGCGAAAGAGCAATCGTCCGTCTTAATCCACAACGCGAATCGTCAGATCTGTAACGCTCCGTACGATGATCAGAAGGTAAATGATCTGTGTCGGTCTTTCCGATATCTTATATCCTGGTGAAACGCTCGGCGAAAATTCATGTATCGTGTGCACGGACTTATCGTTGCTATATACGCCCGCGGTTACATTGCATTCAATACGAATGATATTTACGTTGATGATATTTATCGATACGTCTGATTCGTGCCACTGTTGCGGTTCCAGCACACGATTCGATGAAAATCCCAACAACGATCCAATATTGTTAGGTTTGGTGAAATTTACTCGATAAGCACACTTGATTTCACTCTTCATTGTTTGTTATTAGCATGAATAGTTAATGAGTAGTTTTCATCCTCTGCGAAGCGTTTTCCCTTTCGCAGTATCGTTGTGATGAAATCGTAAAATTGCACGTCTTAGATATGCGTTTATATCACGTATTTCATATGATTCTTCAGGAATGACAATTTCTTTGTCGTCTTCGTCAAAGTAAAATTTATTATTCGTTGAATTTACATTAGATATCGTATGATAAGTTTCAAAGTCTGTCAGACCGAGCTCGTAATCGCCATCACTCAAATCTACGGCTGGAAAATAGCAAGCCGCGAGGACGCTACTCTTACCGGACAGTGTAAATGTCAGTGACATAAAGGGAACGACCCGGGAGAACAGCTTAGTATCAGGCTGCTCCTCGCCCTGATGAAGTGGACTGCAAGGTTCACGAAACGTTGGCATTCCAAGAATGGATTTGAACACGGAGAAAACCCGCGAAACACAAGATTGTCATATGTCAGTGACATGTTTGAATGAATACTGAGTTGAAACAGTGCAAAATTAAATTGATTGTCAATCATCTGTAAAAAATGTAGGCACAGTTGTCTACAGTTACTTTGATCGTAACGTTGATAAAGCATGCGATTATACTTGATTTGCGTTACATCCAAATATCGCACCAATTCTTTCGGTGGTCGAAGATTGCCGAAACTATCAAAGTAAACCACACGATATCCCCGCTTCGCATACGCCACCCAATGAATACCTGATCCATCAGCATTATCCAAATTTACGATACCGCTCTCGTTTCGATACACTCCTCCTGTTGGTAAGGTAGTACGCATAAAAATACCTCTAAAATATGGAATACGCATACGTTTTGCCAGTTGTTGCAGTTGTACGTTGGTAGTTACACCCTTTGGCATTTTTATCGTTTTTTTTAAATTAAAAAAAAAATTTTTTTCGTTAAGGCTCCTCATCCATGCTTGTATGGAGCGAGGTAAACTCCATGACCTTCCATGACATGATTATGACGTTTCAGTTCTTCCAACTGATTTTGTGCGGCTTTATTATCGGTTATAGCTTTTGCTACTTCTGCCGCGTCGCCAACGAGCTGACAACTCCCAATGGATGGCACCCAGTTGGACACGGCTCAATTGGACACGAGCCACTCACAGAGCTTGAGACTACAAAGCTCCTAAGCACCGGTCGCTGTGATTGGTGGTGCCCAATCGAGCCGTGATCAATCGGGATCACCCCCTCCCAATAGCGGTAGAATAGGTATGATGCCGCCACGTTTTGCTACCGGTAATATTCGTTTTTTCCTAGGCTTTTTCTTCTTCGTTTTCAAGCCCATACCAATTTTCGTTTTGGCTTTCATAGCAGCCCAAACAGCTGTAGCAGCAGCTTTCTCTCCAAGAGTCGAATCTTTCGCGGTAATCCGTTTTCGCGCCTCCTCAGCGAGTATTTTGTCAGCTACGTGTCGTTTCGTGAGATCTTTGTTCCGCGAATAAGCTATGTCGTGATCGCGACACGCTGCGTCCAACGGATTAATACCTCGATCGCCTCTAGCCAATCGATTTTCTAAATGCGTACCTGGACCACAAAATTGATATCCAGGAATATGTAACATGATCGGAAGTGCGTTTATCGCGTGATTTAAAAAACCGCAGCCCTTTTTTGTTGACATTCGCTACAATTTTTTATAAATGGCGCTGGACCATCGATATGTGATCGATGGGTGGACAAATTATAATGTTTCAAGCACAGACGATGTTGTTGAATCTCTGAATCAGCCTTTATATGCTCAGGTAATCTGTCCCACAGTTGATCTATGTAATTCTTAAACTTTCGTAGTAAAATAATTTTCGGTATATATTCCAACTCTTTGGCGGTTAAACTGTGTACATCACATGTGTCTGACACGATAAGAAGCATATTACATACTTACCGGTTTCACTTTGTGCGCTTCTATAAATAAATCTGTTTTCGATACCTTTTTTCAATTTGTATTAGTGTTGTAAAGGGAGAAGATATGAAATTCGTACGACAATCGCAAACGATCAAAGTGACTAATATCGACAATAAAGTACAGACTGAAGAAGAAGTACGCAAGCATAGAAGCATACTGCCAATTTCTATACGCGGTGTTATTTGCGGTCCATCCAACTGCGGTAAAACAAACGTGTTGATAAGTTTACTGGAAAGTCCACATGGCTTACGCTTCAAGAACGTGTACGTGTACTCGAAGTCGTTGCAACAACCAAAATATCGATATTTGGAGAATTTATTGACACCGATTGAAGAAATCGGTTATTTTACATTTTCCAATAATAGCGATGTAGTTCCACCAAACGAGGCGCTTCCAAATTCCATTTTTGTCTTCGATGATGTTGCATGTGACAAACAAGACGCGATCAGAGAGTACTTTGCGATGGGTCGACACGTGGACGTCGACTGCTTTTATCTGTGTCAGACGTACGCAAAGATACCGAAGCATCTTATACGCGATAATGCAAATTTTTTTATCCTGTTCAAACAGGACGGTACCAATCTGAAACATGTATACAATGACCATATAAACACCGACAGGTCTTACGAGAATTTCTGCCAACTGTGCTGTTAGCAACAAAAGTATGGATTCGTAGTTATAGACAAAGACAGTGCGCTTACGAATGGACGATACAAAAAAGGATTTAATGAGTATGCGATATCTTAACGTAGTTAGTCATTGTCGATACGTCAACTACGAAACGTCCTCCTCTTTCAAGTGCAACATGGGTAACAGCAAAGAGCTCAAGGATCGCGAGAGGATAGCGAAACAAATTGCGAAAACGAGTGACTTGATTCGTAAAAAGTATCATGCTTTAAAAACCGGCAAAATAGAGGAAGATATAGCATTGGAAAAACACTTTAAACCTATCGTCGAACCTCTAAAACAGATTGTCGAAAACATCGCTAATGATGAATCTCAACCAATTAAGAAAGAAGCTAAGGTTACGAAGGATAGAAATACTAAAAAAAGAAAACCTGAAGATGTTCATGATGATGGTGATGACTTCTGGATGGATAATTCATGGCTTCAATTAACACCGTCATCTAAAAAGCAACGTACAAAAGAATCGAACATTACGTTGGATTCCAATTATGTGTCACCTGAACCACGCGAATTATCGTACGAACGTTCGCACGTTCCCTCGAAGATGTTTATGAAACACCCAATGAACCGCTTGAAACGTTAGTTAAACAATCTTTGCAAACGCGACAAGTTCGTGAAGAGGTGCATAATCAATTGGGACCACTTTGACAAAAATATATAAACATGCTTTTCGGTGGTGACAAAGAAAAGGTGATAGATCACGTTTATTTGGAGACATTGGTAGTGTCTCGACGCTAAGCTACGCGAAGCGACACTGCCGTGCCTCCTTTACGCGAACCGACGAGTTGCGGCAGATCGAGATTGTCGGATCTCAATAACGGCTGACCCGATCGCGTTCTATATATGCTCAATCGATAGCCACCACACGGATTGTATGATAAAAGTGCTTTCATTTTTTTTCTACGTGCCCTGCGAGCGGAGATATCGCGACGCAAAGTTCCGAACTGCTACTTTTTCTGTCCATTTTTCAGATACGTCGTCCTTATTGTCATCATCATTATTATTGTCGTCGACCACATTCCGCGCATTCCTTTAATGTCGTCTGACATTCTTTACGCAAGGAGCGCTAGTTTCGTGTCCTTCTGACATTCTTTACGCAATTAGTGCGCAATACGCAAGGAGCGCTAGTAGTGATATACATATGATCAGCTAGTGCTGCGATCTGGAGACATGACTAATTATTAGGGTACGTTTCCATGAGCGCGTCACGCGTCGCGTCGTCCAATGTGTCACGACGCGACGCGAAAGAGAGAAAAGGAGGGTGTACAGGGTGTTACAGATACATACTAGGCAGTACGACAAGTTGCGCGGCAAACTTTGTATAGCCAAGCATGGTTTAATAGACAATGAAACTTTATAATATAAATAATAAAACTTTGTAGTATAAACTTTCTAATGTATAAAGTCACTGTCTCATTGTCTATTAAACCACGCTTGGCCATGCAAAGTTTGCCGCGCAACGCGTCGTACTGCCTAGTATGTATCTGTAACACCCTGTACATATATGAACTTCACTATTTCTCTCTTTCGCGTTGCGTCGTGACGCAATGGACGACGCGATGCGTGACACGCTCAGTGGTAACGTACCATTAGTGTATACACTTTTGGTTAGGTTATGTCCGTCATATCGATGGTAGTAAAGGAACGCGTAAGTGATTTTCTGCTTCTGCAATACACATTTTAGACTTACTCGACACGTTTTTGTACGGAACGAACGAATCTGACAAAAAAAATTACCCCGTGGACCGAGATATTAATAGTTAAAGTTGATGACTATTCAGGTTAGGAAATCTGTCATATCGATGGTGGCATAGATTACAGCAGAGTATTTGCTTGGTTAATATTTGTTGTCCGTAAAGCAGAAAATTTGTTTAATCCTTTATGCCATCGATGCAACAAATTTCCTCTAGATATCTGTCAACTTTAATTAATAACAATTAATAACTCGGTTTGCGGGACAAATTTTTCATGTAGTGCAAAAATGCGTCGAATGAGTTTATTTTATCAACCTCGAGGAGGTAAGGAGGCTAATTCAACAATTACCGGATGTTGATGTCTTGCATAAATCTAATTGTTTGTTCGACCTTGTACGTATATTATTATGTAACTTGTAATTTAAAGATACGTTTCATAATGCATTTCTTGTCGAGGTCTCCTTGTGGTAAAGTAAACCGCTTATTAATGAATCCATCCAGAAAGCGTCAAGAAGATTTTTCTCAAATGGAATTTACGAAAAGATGTTTGGAACAAAATTTGGAACTTTGTCGAATTCACGTATGGTTTACATGTTTGTTCATCTGCAACGAACAATTTCCCAAGTCTGCCAGGAGCTATTGCATATTATATGTATAATAATAAACACAAGTAATATTATATTACATTCCTCCCGCAAATTATCTATTATCTAATTATTATTATTTTACGAAATTCATTTTCAGGTATTATTGAAAATTGGTGGGACTTGTTGACTTTACCTCAACTGACTATTAAAAACTTTATTTTTGAAAGCTGGACCACTTTGATTAGGAACAAAATTTGGTCAAATTCACGTATGGTTTACACCTCTGTGTTTAACTATATAATATACTCGGTAAGTCGAGTTGCCGGTATATGCCTATGGGCAAAGCACGCATTACTGGTGGCAATGCAGAATATGATTAGATCTCGAGTCCGGTAGGGAACGATAAATGACAACATTTAATACATATTAATACATATTAAAAAATTTTTTAATCTCAGTATTAAACTTTATAGTATATTAGTAGCATGTAAAATTCAATCTTGTCTCATTCCCCGTTGGACTTGTCATCTAATCTTATTCTATATTACTAGTAAAGCATGTTTCTGCCCATGGGCAGACAGGCAATCTGATTTACTGATGTGTAAGTTCTGCATTACTAGTAAAGCATGCCTCTATGTAATATACTCAGCAAGTTGCCTATAGGCCTATGGGCAGGAGCATGCGTTGCTGGTAATGCAGAATATGATTAGATCGCAAG
>NW_017299995.1:519-2214 GCF_001594075.2 Trachymyrmex cornetzi | reverse complement strand
CAGTTAAGTAGGAACGCAGAAATGGAAGTATCCCAGCTAACACAAAGTTACATGTAACGTACCCGTTAGTTGTAATTTCCCACTCAACAATATAACTATAATATAACACGTGCGTTATATTGCAGTACGTTACATGTAACTTTGTGTTTGCTGGGATATCACGAAGATAATAAGAACGATACAGATTTACTATTTGCTTTACTGCTGATTGAGTTAATCATCGATTAATTTAATCAGCGTTGGTAACAGTCGCCCTAAGTAGTCTCAAATAATCTTGCCTTGCATTAATTGGCAGTTACACAAACTATTTTTATTTCTTATACATTTATGTTACTGTAAAAAAATTCTTATTCATATTACTATGAAATAATAAAACCTTATAATGCATCTTATAAGGTAATTAGTTTCTCTTTCTAACCTTCAAGATTTATGTCTTAAATTAAATTAAATATTGATTACCGGCGTATAATTTCGTTTTCATCTAATCTCCTTTTGTTAAATATTGAGTTATAAATAAATGGAGATCTTTATCGAATAAATTGCTTGTCATTATCATTTCCTAGCCTAGTTAACAAATACACCAGTGTATAATCCCATCTCCGATCGATTTTCTTTTATTGAATATTAATTACAAATTTTTTCATTATTGTTTCCTAGTTAACAAATTCGTTGTAGTTAAACAGAGATGTAAACCATATGTGAATTCGACAAAGTCCCAAATTTTGTTCCAAATGAAAATGTTCCAAACTAGTCCAGCTTTCCAAAATAAAGTTTTTAATAGTCTAGTCAGTTAAGATAAAGTCAACGAGTTCCACCAATTTTCAATAATACCTAATGAATTTCGTAAAAAAAGCTTCATACATAATAATAATTAGATAATTTGCGGGAGGAATGAAATATAATATTACTTGCGTTTATAACATATAATATGCAAAAGCTCCTGGCAGACTTGGGAAATTGTTCGTTGCAGATAAACAGACATGTAAACCATACGTGAGAGAGAAAATTTGACAAAGTTCCAAATTTTATTCCAAACATCTTTTCGTAAATTCCATTTGGGAAAAATCTTCTTGACGTTTTCTGGATGGATTCATTAATAAGAGGTTTACTTTACCACAAGGAAACCTCGACAAGAAATGCATCAAGAAATGTACCTTTAAATTACAAATTACATAATAATCACCGATTAGGGTTAATCGAGTTGATGATATTCTTTGTATATAACATTTAATTTTGTCTTCAAGGATATTCTTATAATTCGAATTAGGCTTAATCGAGTTGATGATATCCTTTGTATATATGATCGTACACAAACTTACCTTTTTAAAAAAAGGTAAAAAAAGCGCTAAGCATGCATGTTTCTCGTGTAGAACCACCATTTGGGCCGGTTTCACCAACGCCAATCATTTAATCAGCCGTGGAACTGATGACTAATCGCGTTTGCTGTTTAGTAGAAATTGAGCACTTACGGTTGACAGTGAATCACCGATTAGGATTAATCGAGTTGATGTTTTTTCTTCGAGGATCATATTCTTATAATGATATGTATCATTCGTATAAAAGATTTGATATCAACAAAATTGGCGCCATCAAGTTAAATTCCATGTAATTCGTGCGGATACCAAATTATATAAATAATATTAACTTTAATGATATCATTCCTATAAAAGATTTGATATCATGAACTGGCGCCAA
>NW_017299995.1:0-456 GCF_001594075.2 Trachymyrmex cornetzi | reverse complement strand
TAATCTTATGATATGTATCATTTGTATAAAAGAATTGATATCAACAACTGTGGCGCCAAGTTAAATTCGACTATCAAAATGAAAAGTAAAACTCAAGTGATACTATCTTTATTATTTACTTAATCCAAATGGTACTATCTTTAATTTCTGTGCAACAAAACCTAAGTATACGTATACTATTGAAGAATCTTCCTATTCCAATCCAAATGGTTTAAATTCCTCTTAAATGAAATTATTATATCACATTTCATTCAAAGACATTTCCTCTTCCAACTAAAGTAGTGGTTATTTAATTTTCCTTCAAAACATTATACAAAATATTATCACAAAATTGCGTTACCTTGCTCAACTTAAGTGTTATCAAAAAAATTAAAAACTTTACCGTATAAAATAAAAAAATTTAATTTAAATAGAAAAATTTTTCATGTGAAAACACTTGGCGCTGCTAGATCGAGT
>NW_017299994.1:34873-36237 GCF_001594075.2 Trachymyrmex cornetzi | reverse complement strand
AAAATCTATAACGGTTTGAAACTGGACCATAAGTGCTTTTAAATAATTTCATGTTAATTGCTATATCACAAATATTTTTCGTAATAAATTTATTTACAGATTTTCAGCATAACTAAGTTCTCCTTAAACGATACCTATTCAGTACCAATTTATGTATTAAATTGCTTATCAATTTAATTTGTGATATTACTGCAATTATGTTTCTAGATCTAGAAAATTAATTCGGCGCACAATTGAAGAGAGTACAAATGTAATATATAAATTCACATGAAATTATTTAAAAGTATTTGAGATCCATTTTCGACCATTATAGACTTTCTTTCTTACTTAAACTTATTTATAAGTGTCACGTCCGGGGCGCGCGAGTGCGGATGCCCCTCGGACGCGGCGTGGGCCCGTCCAACGACGGCTCGGCGTGATCCTCGCCCCGAGCGGCAAGGGCGGTAATCACGGTTACCGGAGTAAAGGAGGGAGGTCGACTGTCACTAAATGATTACGTGGAAAGTTTAATTCGCGGAGTTTATTACTAATTTATTACCTTATTACTAACGACAGGCGGCTGAAGATAGGGTGAGCGGCAGGGGGCCCTGAAGGGGGCTTCTTGCTCTCCGCTCGGAAGGCCGGCCAGGGCTCTGTCTTGAGCGACTGGAGGCCCGGGTTAGGACGCTCTAGAGGCCCTGAGAGGGGCTTCCTAGAACGGAGTTCAAGGAAAGAGATTTGAAGGGAATGCCTCGGCGGCCCTGAGAGGGGCTTCCTAGGCCCGGTTGTAGGGTGACTGTCGTCCCGGAGGATAGGGAGCCTGGCGCGGTTCTCATGAGCCACGATGCGCGAGGCTTCCTGCTCCAGATTCACTGAATTATAACGATAAACAGACGACACAGACGTTACAGGCGCTTCGAATCGGTCTGATTATACTCGCGAGGAAAGAGAGTGAAAGAAGAAGAGAAGAGAGAAAAAAAAAGAGAAAAGATAATGAATGTTAAACGTTTTATTCTATTTCGATTTCCAGTAATAAAAAATATATATACACTACTCAACAAAATTAAAGGATCACTTGTTTCACCCTGCGAAAATAGGCAAATTTCGAGATAGTATAACTTCGTCAAAAATCATCCTATCGAGATTATTAAAAAAACATTTTAAAGCTTGAAATCTCTACTTTTCAAACCTGTACTTCAAAAAACCGTATTTCTCATATTTCATAAAGTTACACAAATATAAATGAAGATGCATCAGATCTCAAAATTTTTTACGAAATTTGCGAAGTTCAACGGAGCCAAGTAAAAATTGTGCACAAATACGGTTTACATCTTTCGAAAGAATGAATCTTTATCTTCAATTTCGTTTTTTATGAAGCTTCGTAG
>NW_017299994.1:22899-32851 GCF_001594075.2 Trachymyrmex cornetzi | reverse complement strand
CAGACGAAAAATACTGTATAAAAATGAAAAAAATTAAATAGATTTCGTGTTAAATTACAGAATTGAGCGTCGATAAGTTCTCATCCTATTCTAAATCCAGAGAATAAGATGAATGAAGTATCAATAATTCGAAGCTCAATTCGTATAATTTTGCACAGAGTTCATTTTCTTTTCTAACAAAAATGTACGCGGCAACTGCTAAACTTATCGTTTATTTGAAACGATTACCAAATGTGAACAACGCATCAATTCTGATTGAAATTTAAACTGGAGGAGTTTGAAAAATGGAACTTTTCACTGTTTATATATCCTGAGTTACAATTTTATTCTGAATAATTGCAGTGACTTTGGAAGGCTTCCTAAAATATGATTTCACTGATGAAACATTTGGTGAACCTATATTTCTTTCATCAGGATTTGGAAAATTTAGATTTGAAATACGGTGTAAAGATCGTCAAGTTCTTGGGAAATATCAAGTGAAAACAAAACTTCAAATATCTGGCATTCTTAAGACTGACAGAATGCCACATTTCTTACTTATTGAGAACGTCTCAGATATCAAAATCGTACCAGGTACCATCTCAGATGAAGATCTTGCAAAAGCAGCGTTTCTTCCGAGAAAAAGGAAATCGGATGGTGATATAAAAACAGTAAAGTCTTTTATTGAAAATAAAATAAATAAATTGTGCATTGTTTCATACCTATTTTACTATTAAAATTATAATAGTTATAATTAATTTTATTATTCTGTTATTCACAGGAATAATCATAGCTAAGATCATAAAAATACGAGGTAAATAAATACATTGTAAAATGTATATACAAATATATTCTCCTTTAAATTAACAAATTGTTTAAATTATCTTTATTAATCATAATTGAAAAAGTTTTCTATGTACTAAATTTTTATATTAATCTTCTTTTTATATTAAATTACATTACAATCATAGACATAGTTAAAAAAATTTTCTAATTACATTTCATCAATTATTTTAAAATTGAAATTACAATAATAAACAATTTGTTAAGATCGTATAATGTGAATACACAATAAGTAAGAAAGAAAATCTATAACGGTTTGAAACTGGACCATAAGTGCTTTTAAATAATTTCATGTTAATTGCTACCCTGGTAGCAAGCTGACGTCAAAATGACGTATATCACAAATATTTTTCGTAATAAATTTATTTACAGATTTTCAGCATAACTAAGTTCTTCTTAAACGATACCTATTCAGTACCAATTTATGTATTAAATTGCTTATCAATTTAATTTGTGATATTACTGCAATTATGTTTCTAGATCTAGAAAATTAATTCGGCGCACAATTGAAGAGAGTACAAATGTAATATATAAATTCACATGAAATTATTTAAAAGCATTTGAGATCCATTTTCGACCATTATAGACTTTCTTTCTTACTTAAAATTATTTATAAGCATCAACATTAATTAATTAAGTTCAATACTATTAATTTCATCAATTAAAATTTAAAGTACACTTATGGTCATCGATTCTTTTCCTCGGACATTTTCACAAACTGAGAAGCAACTACCTTTCTACATTAATGCTTACAATCCATGCATGTTAATCGTGCATGAAGTGTGAGCATTAATGTAGAAAAGTGATCACTTCTCAGTTTGTGAAAATTTCCGAGGGAAAAAATCGATAACAGTGAATGTACATTCATTTGTTTTTGACTTTTTCTTGTTTCTCCAGGGAAACTAATGTTCTTGTTATTTTTCCTTACAGATTATTTTGAATTTGAAGAAACATCAAATATCTTATTTCATGTCTTTGTAACAGACAAATTTTAATAGTCGACACTAAATTAGTCACTATTAGCAATTGTATTAGCATTATTAAACATGTCATCAAAAGAAATTACAAATCCAAATGTATTCACAACAAGAGAAATTTTAAAAGATATTGTAGAAAACGATACAACCTTGTAAGTAACATTTTGTTAATAATTATATTAATAATTAGGGGAAATCTCGAGGCTAATTGAAACAGTTTTCGATTAGCCTTCTCCCACTTCCTTTCCTCGCCAATGGGCTTCCATGATAATTCCTGGTCGACAAAACTCCGAAACTCCGAGAAGAAATATTCGACGACCAGGAATTATCACGGGAGCCCATTTGCGAAGAGAGGAAGCGGGAGAAAGAAGGGAAACTGTTTCGATTAGCCCTGGTCTCTCCTATATTAATAAAACATAACATATATCGGTCAAAGCTGGTGCTTGAATGCTTCGAATAATTAAATAAGTGCTTAAAATAGATAAAAACTAACTAAATAAATAAATAATACTTTAAATTATTCATCTGTATATTTATATGATATTGAAATTATATATTTAAGCTCCGATCGATATAGGCATTATCACTTAGATATCATATACATATAACAGTTCAAATATATTAAATTTATCAATTACTCAATTAAACTTACGGTTTAAAACTTTATATTAATGGACACTCCAATGACTTTGACCTTGATATATATATCACGTTAATAACAACACATGAGGAGCAAACTTTCAAAATGCGTTCCATCCAAAATTTGTAATATTCAGAAAATAAGAAAGAAAAAGACTGAACACACAAGAAAACTACGCTTTTTACAGAAAATAACAATATGTTTATCAGTAAAATATGAAATATTAAACCAAATTGCTAAACAATTGCTAAAAATAATAAATAAATGCATTTTGTTTGTCTCTAATTAAAAAACGCAATACACTTTAAAATGCCTATATTTTTTTCATCAATATATAAATTGATGATGATAAAATGCTTTTTGAACATCTCAAAGTAGCTTACAATATGAGTCTTTCAACATTGAACACTACACCATCTCTAACTAAAAAAAATGAAATTTTGGACAAAATGCATTTTGGAATTCTGCATTTCATATATCAAGATCGAAAGAGAGTCCGTTAATGTAAAGTTTTATCAAACTTGCCTTTTATTTCAATCAAATATATTTTTTACATTTTAGTGAAATAACAGGTTACATCACTTCCATTTTTCAAATAAAATCAACGAACAAAAATGATAAAAAATCGCATCGTTTTAACTTTATTATGAGCAATGGTGAAGTTACTATTCAAATAACGGCTTGGAACAATTTAGCTTTCAAATATGCAGCTCTAATTATAAAAACAGACCATGTAAGCATATATATGTGTGCGTATGTATGTATGTATACATGTGTATAGACATGTACACAAATTTTGTCATCCTAAGATTCCTTGACTTTTCTCTGATTTCCAGACAAAATTTTATGATTTTCCCTGACTTTTAATATTTCGAAATTTTTTTATATTAAAATGAATTACTAAATTCTAGGTTTACACTTTACAAAAAGTAGAACCTAAACTCCCTTTGAGAAAAGAATATTTACATAATGCCTCTTTCCCATACGAATTAATAATACGAAATTGTGAACAACTATCGTGCATATTGGCATTTATAAAATGCCCCAACAAATTGAAAATATTTCTTTCATTGACGATTTCATTGACTGATGGAGCATGCTAGAGAAAATAATGGTTCAATAATAGGTAATATGATATAAGAGAGCACATGTCAATTAAAATTTAAGTCCAAAAGATCCCACAGAATTCTTATGAAAAATGACTTTCGACTATTATTTTTTTAATTTACTATATAATAATTCTTAATGTGTAGATCAAAAGTGTCAATGGAATCAATATCTGAAATTAGTTTTTGAATTACAATCATTTAAAGTTGGCTTTGTACACTTTTTGAGTTTAATAATATGAGACATGTACAATGAAATGTGAAGCCTTATTTTAGATTGATGCAAATGAAATGTCGGGTTTCAAACGTATAATTTCGAACTCAAAAACTATAATTTATCAAACATTGCACCCATTGACACTTCTGATTTACACATCAAAGAATTATCATGTAACAGAATTTCATACAATTTTACCAAAAGCCATTTTCCATAAAGATTCTACAAAGTCCTCTTCTGATTACTGTCCAAATCAAATGTTCATTTCTAATATACAAAATTTATAATGATTTGAACTTTAATTACCTCATTAAATTGTTGTAATTTATTTTATAGAAATGATTCAGTATGTAAAAATGATTTTTGAACAATCATCTAACAGATTTTACATCGGAGCAATTACCGATGGATATTACAAATTGTCTGTTTTGATAACAATTGATGGAGAATTTGAGGATGACTTCACTTATGGCTCACAAGTCAAAGTAAAAGGAAGAATGCGAGTACCTACGGATGACAAACCACCATATCTTTCAATTTCTTCAACAAGAGACGTAAAATTACTCAATGGCGAGAAAATATCTTTTCTCGAAACGATGAATGGATATCATCCTATTCCATAAAGTTAGACTAATTAAGTGTCAGCCTTTAAATATTAAAAGATGTGTCTTGTTCCTCTAATATTTTTTTACGGAAAAAAACAAACATATATCAGATATGACATATATCATATGTCAGATATTTGTCATGTCTTAAAGTTAGATTTAAGGTTAGATAGGTTAAGTTTATTATTATCCCCATGTGTAAGGATTTCTAATGCATGATCTATAATGGGCAGTAGCAGTAGTGGATTAAAAAGTAGAAGTAGAAATCGACCAATCATAGTTGAATGTGAGAAGAATAATCAACTCTGATTGATAATCAATACGATTTCTACGTCTACTCAACTACTACTATTGCTTATTATAGACCATACATAAGACCTCCCTCCCTCTATAATTAAGTGAGATTTTTCCATATGCTCGATGTAAAAAAATACATGCGGTGTTTACATGTGTTATAAACCATTGTTTATTTTTCTCCACTTTTTTATTTAAAAAAAGTGTGCTGTAAAACATATGTAAAACATATGAAAAAAATAAATTTTGTTGGAATTCCCTTTGAAGCACGCTGTAATTACTTTTATTTCACGTATGAAACAAATTACACTGAAACACAAGGAGAATAATTGACAACATTTCGTTCATTTCTTATGACTTCACCTTTGTCGCTTTCTTTGTCATTTTTCTTCTCATTCCTTTAAGTCATTTTTCTTCGATTTATTCTTAATTTTCGGTAATGCAGAGATTCTCCCTTGTAACGACTTTATATACTAATTTCCATACTTGAGCTTTTAACAAATTCAATTCAAGGGTATAAATAAATATAAAGAGAGTATAAATAGTTGGCAAGACATTTATTTATTTATATAAAATGCAGAAATACATAAACCATTTACAAAATGTCTCAAATTATTAATTCTCTGATAACAATTGAATTATAAATTAAATTTTTTAATTAGAACTTCTTCTCTCACCTATAACGTTTTGTTTCTGTCTGTCTTGCCTCTTTCTCGTTTTCTATCTCTCGTCACTGCTTTCTCATCAATATCACTTTCTAGTCTCTTACCTTTCCTCTCTTGTCTTTCGAATCTATCTCAATTCTTCCCTCTCTCATCTCTCGCCTCTATCTTGTCTCACCACTCGTCTGACGTCTCTTTCTTACTTCCAATTTCTTGACTCGCCTGTATCAACCCTTTTACGTCATTACTAAAAAATGAATAAAAAAAGAAAACATAAAATACCTCAAATTATTCATTTGACACCAACTATTTAATTTCAAGTACTAAATTTCGAAGTTAAAGTTTCTCCTCTTACCTGTATCTTAAATTATATACGTCTGTCTCGTTTCTCTCTCATTTCCCATCTCTCGAATCTCCTCTTTCGTCATTCGGCTCTATCCAGCTTCTTCCTTCTCTCATCTCTCGGCTCTTGCATTTATCGCGTCTCATCACTCGCCTTAAATCTCTTTCTTCCTATCAATTTTTTGTCTCGCCACTCTCATCCCTATTCATCATCATTACTAAAAAATAAATAATTTACAATACATTTTATTTACAGAAATGTACAGAAATAAAACATAAAGTGTCTGAAATTATTATAACATAATAAAAATATTTTGTACAGTTTTTTTAGGAACATTCTCTGTATGTTATTATATCATATTACTTGGTATTTTTTCTTCTTTTTCTCCTTTGTTCTTTATTTTATTCCCTCTTTCTTTTTTTTCTTCTTCCTTTCCTACATTTCTTCTCCTATTTTTTTTCCTTTTTCCATTCTTTCATTCTTTCATCTTGTTAGGCAACGTGCTGCATGCTCTCCAACACGAAAAACATTGTTGCTCTAACGTTAACAATGCTATCAACTATAACTGAAAATAAAATATAACACAAATATAACGTAATAAAAACGTATCTCTCAAATCTCCTCCTTCGTCTTCCAGTTATATCCAGCTTCTTCCTTCTTTCATCTCTCGGCTTTTGCACCTATCGCGTCTCATCACTTGCCTTAAATCTCTTTCCTCCTACCAATTTCTTGTCTAGTTTTAAGATTAAATTCTGTAGTTAAATTGCTTCTCTCACCTGTGTCTCGTTTTTTCTTTGCCTTTCTCGCTTCTTTCTCATTTTTGATCTCTCGTCTCTCCTTTCTCACCAATATCTGATTTCGTATCTCTCTAGTACACCATATTAATTGCTATTTTCTCTTCTTTTTATCTTTTATTCTTTTATTAATTAGAAGAAGGAAAAATTTCTCATCATCCTTCTTTTTGCATCTTTTTGAACCATTTGCTTTACTATTTCCTTACCTTTTCCTTTCTGTTCAATCCTTTTCTTTTTATAAAAAACATATCTTTCCTTTTCATGAAAAATGAATAATAACTGAAATTAAAATATCTTGTCACACCTGTTTTCCTACAGGTTTCAATTCCTTATCGCTATTTATTATTTTACTACTTATTATTTATACTATTATTATTTATACTATTATTATTTATACTATTATTATTTATACTATTATTATTTTACTATTTATTATTTATACTATTTATTATTTTACATTTTCTGTGAAACAACAATTGTTCATTCACCATCATCCTTCAAAGTGATTCTACACGGTCAATATAATATCCTATTACACGTGTGATGATTCATTAAAACGGTTAATTGAAAAAAGCGTTATTTATACTTTAAGCTTTAAGCGGTATAAATTTAAATTTTATTGAACGTCACAAAATGCGTCTCACATCGATGCGATTTGCGATGTACTGAGGACCAATGACAGAAGGAATAAAGCGTCAACAATGAGATCGCGACATACGGCCAACTTCGAGCGTTTCATGCCTTTTTTCCTTATGGACTAGCACGCAGCGCGCGCTACGAGCGCGCCTTTCATGTTTTTATTAATTTAATTCAAATTTATTTATTTCTGTTTATTTATTTATTTATCCCATTTATTTATTTATTTAAATTTTTTCTTAATTCAAGTTTCATAGTAAGCAATGTGTAACATAGAATAGCTGTGAACGAAAAAATTGGGAGGATCCCGTTTGCCTACGATCCCGATTGCCTACAGCTTCGTTTGCACACAGCAATATTGCACACAGCGTATTGCACACAGGACATTATTGTACACAGCGTATTGCACAAATGACATTATTGCACACGACGTTTTGCACACACGACAATATTGCACACACGACAATATTGCGCACAGGACGTTATTGTACACAACGTATTGCACACGGCGTATTGCACACGGGACATTATTGTCCACAGTGTATTGCACACACGTCATTATTGCACACGACGTTTTGCACACAGGACATTATTGTACACGGCGTATCGCACACATGACATTATTGCACACATGACATTATTGCACACGACGTTTGGCACACAGGACATTATTCTCCACGGCGTATTGCACACGCGACAATATTGCACACAGGACATTATTGTCCACGGCGTATTGCACACATGACACTATTGCACACGACGTTTTGCACACAGGACATTATTGCCCACGGCGTATTGCACACACGACATTATTGCACACGACGTTTTGCACACAGGACATTACTGTCCACGGCGTATTGCACACACGACAATATTGCACACATGACATATTGCACACATGACATTATTGCACACGACGTTTTGCACACAGGTCATTATTGTCCACGGCGTATTGCACACATGATGTTATTGCACACGACGTTTTGCACACAGAACACTATTGTCCACGGCGTATTCCACACATTACATTATTGCACACGACGTTTTGCACACAGGACATTATTGTCCACGGCGTATTGCACACACGACAATATTGCACACATGACATATTGCACACATGACATTATTGCACACGACGTTTTGCACACAGGACATTATTGTCCACGGTGTATTGCACACACGACAATATTGCACACACGACGTATTGCACACATTACCATATTGCACACATGACATTATTGCACACGACGTTTTGCACACAGGACATTATTGTCCACGGCGTATTGCACACACGATGTTATTGCACACGACGTTTGGCACACAGGACATTATTGTCCACGGCGTATTGCACACGCGACAATATTGCACACAGGACATTATTGCACACGACGTTTTGCACACAGGACATTATTGTCCACGGCGTATTGCACACGCGACAATATTGCACACACGACAATATTGCACACATGACATATTGCACACATGACATATTGCACACATGACATTATTGCACACGACGTTTTGCACACAGGACATTATTGTCCACGGCGTATTGCACACGATGTTTTGCACACAGGACACTATTGTCCACGGCGTATTGCACACATTACATTATTGCACACGACGTTTTGCACACAGGACATTATTGTCCACGGTGTATTGCACACACGACAATATTGCACACACGACGTATTGCACACATTACCATATTGCACACATGACATTATTGCACACGACGTTTTGCACACAGGACATTATTGTCCACGGCGTATTGCACACATGATGTTATTGCACACGACGTTTTGCACACAGGACATTATTGTCCACGGCGTATTGCACACACGACAATATTGCACACATGACGTATTGCACACATTACCATATTGCACACACGACACTATTGCGCACAGGACGTGTTTGTACACAACGTATTGCACACGGCGAATTGCGCACACGACATTATTGTACACAGCATACAGGAATAGGGAGTTTTGGCAGTACCGTGTGCACTTTGGTGAACGCTAAACTCACGATAAGGTGCTTTTACATGGGAGCATCTAGAGTCCCTATACGGGACTCTAGAGTTGCGTTCGGGAAGCGCGCTATCAACTCTATTTGTGTTTTACTATCCTTGTTTCACATTTAATGGACGATGGAGACACAAATAGCTCTAATAGCGTCTCCCCGAACCCAGCCTAGGAACGTCAAGCATCGAGCGTCAGAGCATGAGCAGAGATATATTGAATAATTTCACTGAAACGCTTTGAATTAGATTACGGAATGATCCCGTTTGCCTACAATCCCGATTGCACACACCACTTATATCAGTTGGTGCCTAGTAATTTTTTACTGCTTTAGCAATGGGAATAATTTATTTTTAAATTGGCCAATTATATATAGCGACGCATGTGTGCAACATGTAATGTGTGCAATCGGAGCCTTCCCGTCAGGATAGTAGTGTATATTAGAACATAACGTCTCTTAATTTACTGTTTTGCTTAAAGAAACTGGAATCAGAAATTTCAGAATCGTGTGCAATAAGTTTTTGCATAGATGCTCGACGCTAGATGATACCTTTACTTAGTGAAAAGCGCGCTATTGATGTATTCTTTCAGATCTAAAATGCTGATTGGATGATCTAAAAGAATACACCAATAACAGCGAGCGCTCACTCAACTGTAGAGTTTGCTAAACGCAGCCACTGCATACTCCCAATGGCTGCGTTCGGCGAACTCAATCATCGACATATAGCACTGGACGGAGCATTCGATGAAATTTCTTTGATCTTCCGTCTTGACGAACCTATAAAGGGTGGCACCCAGTTGGACACTGCTCAATTGGACACGAGCCACTCAC
>NW_017299994.1:22329-22714 GCF_001594075.2 Trachymyrmex cornetzi | reverse complement strand
CTGTTGTGGAGCGGATCCGTGAGCGCTCGCTGCTATTGGATGATCTAGAAGAATGCACCAATAGTAACGAGCGCTCACGGATCTGCTCCACAACAGTTGATCTGCTGAACGCGACCATTGTGTGCGTTCAGCACCCATTAGTGTGTTCTACCCAAACATTGTTCCATCTCTTTCAATCGTGTCGAGATGATTTTAATGCTATGCTCCGTCCAGTGTTATATATCGATGGACTCAACAGTTGAGTCTGCTGACCGCAGCCACTTAATACATTCAGCAGAATGTTTAATTTGCTACTGTCGGAAATTTTCTTCACGTTGAATGGATTATATTGTTATATGTTGAGGAATGACCCTATCTTTCAGCAGATTATCACAAAATGGTTGCA
>NW_017299994.1:21830-22224 GCF_001594075.2 Trachymyrmex cornetzi | reverse complement strand
AATGATAGTTCAGATCATGTAGATCAAAAGTGTCAATGGGCCCAAAGTCCCAAAATGGATAGTTTTCGAATTACAGCCATTTGAAACTGACAATTTTCGCAAATTGCAGAATGGTGATCCTCGACTCTTGGATCGAGCGCACCTCATTCTAAGTGAAGTACGGCCAAGGAAAGATATATAATCTATCATTATATATAATCTATATACAAATTTAGTTATATATAATTATATACAGTCGATATATAACTATATGTAATTAGTATATAATTACATAATAATTAGTATATTAATAAATATATATGGAATTTTATTTACCTATTGTTACAACTATACGCAAGTATGGTTTGCACACACACGCGCACACACAAACACACGCACACACACATACACCCAC
>NW_017299994.1:13693-21627 GCF_001594075.2 Trachymyrmex cornetzi | reverse complement strand
AATTTAACGCAGTGCAACCTAGCAGTTTTTGTCCATGAATAGTTTCTTTTTCAATTATAATATTGCTCTGATTGTAATTTATTTTGTCTTGTCAATTACATTCTTTTAAGTTCTGTTCCTTTTGTACACAGCCATTTTTGCTAAACTCCTTAGTCAATTATTTTACTTTAGCGTCATGGCGTTTCGCAATTTACTTACCTGCTTTGTGTGTAATAATCGTTATCAACCGAGGCTTATGAGGCGAATCGATGGCGAGAATAATGATGCTAAACGAGATATTGCAATCTTGCGTCGTGATAATGCTGGACTTCCAGCTTTGGAAGTGAACGATCAAACAAGATTGTGCATGAATTGTAATATTTCGATTCTTGAGGAAATTGATCTAATTTTGCAAGATGAAAGACACATGAGGCTAAATGTCCTGACACAAACTCGAAGTGCATCTTGTTTAATTTGTGATCAGGAAGACAATGTGGAAAGGCTTTGTATGAAGGCTCGTGTGAATATTTTCATTACGTCGAATATTTATATTCCTAATAATGTAAGATCTTGCAGAATTCATTTAGATGGGAGAGGGTTTCTTTTACAACCGTTACATGCCGGATTGAGGTCGATCAATCGGCCATATGTTATAAAAGGACAAGAACTGCAAGAATTCATTAACGAACTCCGAAACAATGCTTTATCATCTTCGAAATACGAGGATGAAGAAGACTTTGATGATGAAGAGTTTCACGCTATGACTTCATTAACGAAGGAGCAGTTTCGAGACCTTTTTTCTTTTTGTGATAGAATACCTGTACAGGTAGGTTTTGAATATATTACAAAAAATAATCTTTTGCTTTTCTTAACTAAAATGAGGCATGGTATTAGTGATAATGCTTTGGAAGTTATCTTCAAATACTCTAGTCGCCAGGTAGTTAGTTACGTGATAGATAAAGTAAGAAAATCATTATTATTAAGATTTGTAAAAGAAAATATTGGGTTTCAATCAATCACTAGAGATGCCTACATACAGCAACATGTGACCGATTTCGCCAATGTTCTGTACAATCTGGATCCAAATGTACCGGAAGCTATTGGATATGTCGATGGTACATATTCTTATATTGAGGAAAGTAGTAACTTTCGGGTGTTAAGACAATCGTTTTCTTTACATAAAGGTCGTTATTTGATAAAACTCGTATTGGTTGTCGCACCCGATGGTTACATTCTCGACATTCAGGGCCCTTATTTTTCAGACAGCCGAAATAATGATGCTGCTCTGTTGCGAGACCAACTTTAAAATGATGTGTTTGAAATGAAAAACTGGTTTCAAGCAAATGACATTTTGATCATTGATCGCGGATTTAGAGACGCACTTGATCTACTAGTCTTGACATACGTTACTATATGCCAGAACCCCTAGAGCATGGTCAAAGTCAATTAACTACAGAGCAAGCTAATCAAACAAGAGTCATAACCAAAACAAGATGGATTGTAGAAGCGCGAAACGGCTATATTAAGTCGATCTTTAAGTTTTTGGCTCAAGTGGTAAGAATACCTCATGCACCCCATATTGGTGACTTTTATCGCATTGTAGGCGCTATTATAAACAGGTATCATCAACCAATTCATATGGATGGTTGTGATGCAGAAGCAGCTAGAAGAATTCTTGCAAGATCACAAGAGGTAAATGAAGTTCAGGCAAGAGTTGCAGCGGAGAATTTGCAGCGAAGACGACAGACGGAATGGGAAAGAATCGACCAAAATCAATTGGTAGATTTCCCTCATTTAACTCTGAATTATCTACAAGATTTAACACTAGGAGTTTATCAACTTTTCTTGGCACCATCCTACATACAGGATTCTTTGCTTCGACAAAACAATGTTTTCGAGGTAGATTTACGAGCTCAGGAACAAGGTTTTGCACGGTTTAGATTATTTTCGCGATTCCGTAACGCCGCTTCTCACCACCAGTTCATTTCGTACAATCCAAACGAAGAAAATCAGTTACAGGAAGAAAATTCAATTCTTGGCTACTACTGTACCTGCAAAACCGGAGCAAGAACATTGGGTACATGTGCACATATCGCAAGCATCCTTTGGTACCTTGGATTTGCTATATAGATACCGCTGTTATAGATACCAGCAGAACGTTAGATATCCGCCAATAGACCTGCTCTACGAAATTCTTGATGCAGCTGATAGACCTCTCCCACCAAATTTAAATCATGTACCAGAAAATATTGAATAAATAAAACACGTAAAGAAGACAACTACAGCATGACCATTAGTTAGGCCATCAACAAAACTTACCTTCATTGGTTAGGTCATCGCATGATCTTGTCTTCATTGGCTGGGTCGTCATTAGATCTTACCTTAATTGGTTGGGTCATCCCGTGGCCCTGCCTTCATTGGGTAGGTCGTCATTTGATCTTACCTTCACTAGTTGGGTCAACATATGGCCTCGCCTTTGATGGTTGGGTTCACCAATGGTCATACCTTCGTTTTATGGGTAGTTTATGATTGGTAAACATTAGTCGTCAATACTAAATAAAAAAGATAATTTTTATGCACCAAAGATCATCTAAAAGTATCCTTCGAATCAGAAAATAAAGTTCAAGCATTAGGGATTGATTCCAAATGTCTAAGATATAGTTTTCATGCATCACAGATGCTCTAAAAAATCTTGGTTTAAGAACAATAATAATTAAATTATTTTTTTTAAAGCAAAGAAAAAGCAAAAAAAAGTAAGAAAAAATAAAAAAGTAAAAAAAATAAAAAAGTAAAAAAAAATAAAAAAAATAAAAAGGGCTCAAAGGGAATGATGCGAATACAGCGCGCTTGCGCCTTAACCTCTCTTCCCAAGCGCTTACTCTCACCTCCTCGAGTGCTTTTTAAAAGCCGGTGAGCCCTGGACTCTGAGCAACCCTGCTAAAGATTGGGTATCCAACCCCAGTGGCTAGCAGGGTCAGAGACAAACGAGAGAAGCCAGATGCTAACCAGTTCGAGCCCGACTCGATCGCTGTTTCTAATTTTCAAAACAGCGGTTCGCAATATTGTAAGATGAGCCGCGCTGTTTGTAAACATTGAAAATAGCGTATCATGTCGGAGGTTGAATTCGAACCGGGTGGTTCGGAATCCACCTTAAAAACTTTGGTTTCTATTTGGTTAACTTTGGTTTCTATTCAAATCTTTATTATTTTTCAGGGGTTTCCATATATTGTCTTCATCCTGTATACATGTGAGTGTGTGTGCGTGTGTGTGCGCGTGTGTGTGTGCAAACCATACTTAGTTGCGTATAGTTGTAACAATAGGTAAATAAAATTCTATATATATTTATTAATATACTAATTATTATGTAATTATATACCAATTACATATAGTTATATATCGACTCTATATAGTTATATATAACTTAATACAGTTGTATATAGATTATATATAATGACAGATTATATATCTTTCCTTGGCCGTACTTCACTTAGAATGAGGTGCGCTCGATCCAAGAGTCGAGGATCACCATTCTGCAATTTGCGAAAATTGTCAGTTTCAAATGGCTGTAATTCGAAAACTATCCATTTTGGGACTTTGGGCCCATTGACACTTTTGATCTACATGATCTGAACTATCATTTGCCCCAATTTCAAGACATTCGACTGAGAGCCATTTCCCTATCATTTCCTGCGCGTTCCTTTGAAATGTTTTACTTCTCTTGAAAAAGAGAATAATTACATCCAAATTAATTTATTTTTTGATTCGAAACTTTATTTTCTATACTTTTCTCAATAAGGAGGAAGGCGCTAGGAAAGATCTAGATAGAACTCCTATTCCCTTTTATTAGTGGACTTTGGAATATATTATATCATTCACTAAAGTCCACTTAACAGTTTTAATTTTGATCATCATCTGTGAATACACAGGAATTAAATTAGATCACCAATGGTGATCTATTATTTATCATGAATAAGATCTATCAATCTTATTCATGATAAATAAGTAGACAATGCTTTTTATTGACGTATTGTTTTACTTGATGTTCAAATTATCTATAATTATAATAGTTAATATTTTTTTGTTTTTACTGTTTAAGGAGATAGAAATTGTAATATGTTTATAATTATAATAGTTAATATTTTTTTCGTTTTTACTGTTTAAGAAGATAGAAATTGTAGTATATAATTTTACGTTAGACATTGAAAATATTGAGCAAAAACTTAGATATTTAAAATTGTCCTTTGTTAAAAGATTTTATTCAAACAAATTCTTTAACATCGTCACGTATTACATCCAAAAAATATTGGATTGTCATTAAATCATTATATCTCTGTGATTGTATACAATGGACCCCTCACAAATCTTATGGAAATTAAATTTCGATCAAATTGATTGAAAATTTGATATATTGTATATCTTATTTGATAAAAAGATTCTATAGGTACGATACTCTCTATAACGAACCATTTGACCTCTACGAGGTATTATTTTTCGAAACGAGTTAATACTATAATATCTCATTTTCAACAAGTATGGTGTATTCCTACGTCATTATTTACTTTTTTATGTACCTATATTTTGAAATAAAAAAAGTTATAAGTATAATACTGACTTGATTGCTTCTTATGAAAAAGCTATAAAGGTATTAAGGTCGATAATTTGATTCCTGAGTCAACGCTATGTTTTGCGGACTTCATATCCAAGATGCGGAATTTTGGATTTTAGAGGTGAGGAGACTCATAATAATCAAGCCTGATTTGTGAGACTAATATATGAGAAACAATCAAATCAATATTATCCTTATAACTTTTTACTTAAAAATATACATAGAAAGTGCAAATAATAACGTAGAAATACATCGTACTCGTTAAAAATACAATATTGTAATGTTATCTCGTTGAAAAATATCTTTTGAAAAATAACGTTTCGTAGAAGTGAAATGGTTCATTACAGATGGTAGTACCTATGAAGATTTTTATCAAAGCAATAAGATCTACAATATATTAAATTTTCAGTCAATTCGACTGAAATTCAATTTCCATAAGATTTATGTAGGGACCTTCTTTTCCTTTAAAATAATTACTAAAGCATAATGTTTAGATAAAAGGAGGTGCTACTTTAAAAGATTCTTTCGGCGGTGAGGATTTTTATATTTTTATATTTTAACACTCGTTTTTTTACTATCATTAATTATTTATTATACTTTCTCTTAGAACATTATAATATATTTATTAGAATAATTAAAAATAATAACAATAGTATTACAAAAATATTTAATATTCGAGCAATTAATTTAAGTATCTTTTATAATTATTTTAATAGTTCTATTATACACAATTATTTTTTAATCAATATCTAATCAAATTTTAGAGATATCATTGTAAAATTATTTCATTATTTAACACTTATCCGTATATCATTATTCGAGTACTTCTTTGTAAACGTAATTTTTTACTTCATTGAGATGAAGTTTTCTCCTAAATAAACTTTTAACGAATCCCAAGAACGTACTCTTGATAATGCAACGTATAATTGACCATGATTAAAAATATTTTTTCGAAGACCTACTGCAACTTTTTCGAAAGTTTGCCCTTGTGATTTATTTATAGTTGTTCGTCTAAGAATATTAAGATGGGAAGTAGGCCGATGGGACTCGAACAGGAGGCGCAACAAAACAACGGCGACGAGCAATCGCTTTCTTTTATGATTTATTTAAGTGATATAATAAGCTGTAATGAGAATATTGTAAAATTAAATAGAACCCAATTTGGTGAAAGTTCATTCTGTAGACTTCCTTCTTATTTCCACTGATTTGGCATGCTGCAACGTCCTCCCGTTGGTAATAGCGCTCTGTAATATTTAAACACACGAAACAAAATGGCAAGAAAGGGGGGATTGTAAGTTCCGACTCTTCATAAATAACTTAACTTGGTCAATGAATTAATTCCTGATAGCATGGGCTGCTGTCTGAGCCGCATCTCAGACCCCTGTAAAACATGCGTGAAGCACGGCCTGAGAAAAACCAGGACTTGAAGTTCAAATGTGCATAAGCACTGTCTGAGCCGCTCGTCAGACGTCGTAATGGAGGTGCTTGCGAGGCACCGCCTGAGACCTCTCGTCAGGCAATGTTGATACAAGCCATCGCAGTGGAGCTTGCCTGAATGCTTTCATCAAGCATTCCTCGCTTTATCCGAGCCAATTTATCGGATACGAACGGGCGGGAGCAACCCGCCGCCTGAGACCGATCGTCAGGCAAAAGGTGTGTAAGAAGCATAAAATGAACTCGATGCGTCAGGTGCCATTTTCCTCGATAATTCGCAGTTCCCGACCAGGAAAGGCCGCGTCCTTTCATACTCACGTTATCGAAAGTCGCCTCGACGTCTCTCCTCAATGTTGGTGCTCTCTATCAAAAGCCACGCTTCTTATAGACACGCAAGATTGCTCGTTGGTTTTGAGAGTAATCCGCCTCGTCACAAAATCTAGAGAGAGCCTTTTTTTTCACGAGAGGAGAAAAACTGTCCACACCTTAACCAATCAGAGAGAGAGGCATGCTCGCTGCGAAAAGATCCGCGGTTCTACAGCTGCGCCCTCGCGAGGTACTATATTAAACTACATGCTTTAACCGACAGATATTCTCTTTATTTTCAAATAACATGGTGAAATGCGCGATCTCTAGAGATTTTTATTTCATGTTTGGAGGAAATACGGTGATTACAGAACAATAGTCATAGCAAATGCTAACTTCACTGGAAATTGCCTTCTTTTAAAAGTAAATGGATATACATTTTCACAGTATAAAGTAATGCGATTTAGAAAAACAATTTCACCAATTTTATTACCTGACAAAATTTCACATTGTAATAAATTATTATCTAAATCTAAAATTAATAATCGAGTACCATTACATAAACCTTCACTAATATTAAGGTTTCGAATCAGCATAATAACAGTGTATCTCCATAAACGTAATTCATATGGTGGAAGACACGTTGGATTTAAAGAGTTAAGATATTCTGTCATGATTACTTCACCTATATCTTCGTTATCACTCGTTTCAAGAGTATCTACACTTGTATAAATTCTTTCTGTCGTTTTATCCAATAAATTAACTACTTTTTCATTTATTTCATCGACATCGGCATTTCTTGCAGATAATATAACGTGATTAGCTATAGTATTATACTTTTTATGTACGAGTATAATGATATCTCCATACATATCTTTTATTATATCCGAGTTAGCGTTCGCTATACATTTTTCAGGAAGGTGAACGTTATCCGAGTAATCATTTAAAGAACCATTACCCAAATTTAGTAAAAACTGTGCAAATTCTCTTTCTTGTGGTAAGGTTCTTACATTTTCTGTCAAAGAAAATATTTTAAATTGTTTCCATAAAGAACTAAATTTTATGGACAAATTTATAATTTCACAACGCGTAGCTCTTTGTTTTATAGGTAACTGTCTAAAATCTCCACCAAGAAGCACAATTTTACCACCAAAATATAAATCATTTTGCATTATATCGCGTAATGTTCGATCCATTATTTCTAATATGTAACGAGGTGCCATAGGAGCTTCATCTAAAATAAAAATATCTACAAGTTTTAAATTATTAGCTTCTTTAGACTGAACTTTAATGTTTGACGTAGAATCAGTAAAAAGAGGTACAGGCAATCCAAAAACTTTGTGTACCGTTCATCCATTTGGAAGTAATGTAGCAGCAATACCATTGAATGCCATCGTATTTATTATTTTTTTTTACTTTTATGTAAATAATACAAAGTTGTATAAATAAAAGTTTTATCAGAGCCACCTGGACCATCAATATAAAAACAAATTCCGCTATTATTGTTAGCAGTAACCGCTGCTAAAATTGAATCAACTATTTCTTTTTGTTTTACATTTAATTGTTCATATTGTCTCGTACCTATGTATGTATCTTCTTAAAATTCTTC
>NW_017299994.1:12471-12897 GCF_001594075.2 Trachymyrmex cornetzi | reverse complement strand
TATATTTACGATGTAGATTAAGATGTGGAAGAAACTGTTAATGTTTTTATAATTTTTACTAAATCTAATGATATATGTATCATCTGCATAAAAGATTTGATATCAACAATTGTGGCGCCAAGTTAAATTCTGTTAATATAATTCTCTCTTCTAAGTGAAGTAGTGGGTATAAAAAGTAAAATATGCAATGAAACCTAAGTATACGTATATCTTATTGAAGGATTCCAATCGAAATGATTTAAATTCGTTTTAAATGAAATAATTATATCACAATTCATTCAAAGACATTTTCTCTTCCAACTGAAGTAGTGGTTATAGGTGGTTATATAAGGTAAAACCCAAGTGATACTATCTTTATTATTTACTTAATCCAAATGATACTATCTTTAATTTTTATGCAATGAAACCTAAGTATACGTATATCTT
>NW_017299994.1:11862-12091 GCF_001594075.2 Trachymyrmex cornetzi | reverse complement strand
AATAAAAAGCATATTAATAAGAAAAATTAGAATCGTATTAAAAAATATGAATATTTAGAGAAATAAGAAAAATAAGAAGCATTCCAAATGAGAGTCAAAGTATCTAGCGTGTGTATATATGGGATTGAATTATAGAGTCGTGTAAATTATAAAAAAACTTTGTGAATACTGTTAAGTTTAAGTCTAAGAAAAATAAATTTCGGTTTATAAGACTTGCGTTATGACATAA
>NW_017299994.1:8447-10652 GCF_001594075.2 Trachymyrmex cornetzi | reverse complement strand
AGTAGAATTTAACTTAGCATCAATTGTTCCGAATTACATGGAATTTAACTTGGCGCCAGTTTTGTTGATATCAAATCTTTTATATGAATGATACATATTAAGAATATCCTTCAAGAAAAAATGGTGAAACCGGCCCAAATTCTCTACTAATCAGCAAACGCGATTAGTCATGAGTTCCACGGCTGATTAAGTAATTGGCATTGGTGAAACCGGCCCAAATGGTGGTTCTACACGATTCTGTTAAACAGTAAACGCGATCAGTCATAAGTTCCACGGCTGATTAAGTAATTGGCGTTGGTGAAATCGGCCCAAATGGTGGTTCTACACGAGAAATTTTTAATTTACTAAAACATATAATCAGCGTTGGGTAGTAACTCGTTAAAACGCTAAAAAAAAGTTAAAAAGTTAATAACTTCTAACTTAACTTAGTTAATTTTAAATGCATTGATTTTTAACTTAATTTAGTTGCTTTTAAACTTTAATTTATTAACTTATTTAAATTAAAAATTTTTTTTTCTTTTAATATTAATATTTTTTTTCTTTTAAAATCAAACAGAATTAATTTAGAAAAAGTTCAATGATTTTATGATGAGACATTTATAATAAGAGCTACACCATACGACATTTTATTGACTCGCTGGGTTTTATCAATTCATGTAATCACAACGATCATCATCATAATTTACACGACTCTATAACTCAATCATATATACACATGCTAGATATTTTAACTCTCATTGGGGATAGTTTTTATTTTTTTTATTATTCGAAATATTCATATTTCTTAATATGATTCTGACTTTTTTTATTAATGTGCTTCTTATTTATATTATTTTTCTAAGTATTATATTCTTATCCTTCTTATTTGCATTCATGCTTTACTACTATATACTACCATGTTATTATTACTAGCAGCGCCAAGTGTTTTTACATAAAAAATTTTTATATTTAAATTAAATTTTTTCATTTTATACGGTTAATTCTTTAATTTTTTATGGTAACATTTAAATTGAGCAAGGTAACGCAATTTTGTGATAATCTTTTGTATAACGTTTTGAGGGAAACTTAAATAACCACTACTTTAGTTGTGAAACAACCTGACTCTGCGCGGACGTAGCTCGTCGGTCACGGGCTGCGGCCAGGGTCGCAAAGAGGCTCGGCCAGGAGGAGAGAGACAAGGCGGTAATATCGCAATAAAATACGACTCGGATACGTATAAAAGAAATATGTGTATTTGCGTCTTTAAGTACAATATGTGTGTGTGTATATGTATGTGTATGTGTGTCGTGTACCAAGCGGTTTCGGTGTGAGTGTACGGCGTATGTGTGTCGGGCACGATTCGGCGTGCGAGTCGTGGTCGCGTGCTTCGCCCGGTGACGCGCGGTACGCGGGACGCGGGCTTACACCGGAACACGTGTGATGCGCGATACGCGTCGCAAATGCGAGGAACGATACGTCGTCCCGAAAGGTGCGCTTTCCGCGTGCAAGCGGGATACGGCACGACTTCGACTGTCGGAAGCGTCCGACGGAGGCGGGCAACTGCCTACCCCCCGGTTCTTGTCGAAGCCGGGCACGTATCACGGATGGACGGATCTCTCTGCTCGGTCGCCTCGAGCAAGGCTCTCGGAGCGGTCGCTGCACCTGGTCGGGAACGGCCGACAGAGGCAGGGCGAGGCCTACCGCCGCGGGGCAGCGAGACGGTTCGAGGAGCCTGCTAGGAGCGGTGAGTCGGAGAGCGGAGCTGAGTGCAATAACTGACCGGTAAATTCCGGTAGAGGCAGGGAACACCCTTAACGCCGCGGGATTGCTTTGGAGATCGGAGTTAGGAATCGGTCGGTGCGAGGAAACGGATCAGGAGCAAAAAGCCAGGATTCTTCTCTCGCCGCGCTTTTATACTAAATTGTTGCTCCCGCTCGTATTGTTCCGGAATCATTCGGTGACTCTCGGCGGGGAACAATACGAGCGAGAGCTGCGGCGCTCGGCGTCGTTCGGCGACGTTCGGTTTTTCGCGGACTTGCGAGGTCGCGCGGCCTGTAATTATGTTCGCATTGCCGGGAACGATGCCTTTTGGGGGTGCATCGTTACATCACCCCCCCTTTTTAGGCAGTGCCTGAATTTGAGGCACTTTATTCGAGCTTCTTGCGGAATGTCTCGGCGGTCCTTCTGGTGGTCGGCAGCGGCACGGGCGACGTGAGCTCCCTTATG
>NW_017299994.1:0-524 GCF_001594075.2 Trachymyrmex cornetzi | reverse complement strand
GATTGAGCATACATAGAACGCGATCGGTTCAACCGTTATATGAAATCTGATGATCTCGATCTGCCGGAACTCTTCGGTTCGCGTGAAGGAGGCACGGCAGTGTCGCTACGCTTTGGCTTAGCGCCGAGACACTACCAGTGTCTCCAGATATAATCATACGTTTTTTTTATTCCCATCGTAAGTCCATATCGTTTTAGATAATCTTCAGACATATCCCTTTTAAACTCATCCCATAATTTCTTTGGATAAACTGGCTGACAATGAATTAAAATTCGAACAAATAAATTACGAAGTCGTCTTGGCATCATCCAAACTTTCGCTTCATTCATTGCGCGATACCATTCGTTATCATCTTCTATAAGTCCTAATGCTAAACATGTAGCGGTGAAAGTTTGATGTACCTCATTGTTAACTGTCCTCAGTTCTTGAAAATTCTTCGCTCCTTTAAGGGGATGCTGGATTGAAAATTGCCGGTAATTTTGCAGTTTGATTTGAATCTCCGAATTTACTTAACGGAATCAAAA
>NW_017299993.1:159853-169259 GCF_001594075.2 Trachymyrmex cornetzi | reverse complement strand
ATCAAACCAATAAATGTAATTATTTTGTTACAAGAACTAAAGTTAGCGCTCAAACTGTTTTTTTGGTGATCCATCCGTGTGTCGTCCTCGCGGTTCATACGCGCTCGTGTTGCATTCGCATACACTAGCAAAACTGTCCATTTCATGAGCAGTTGATTGGCTTATAAATCAATTTAATATCCGTTATTTGTTGTGTTTCTGTTCAGTAACTGGATTCAGATTTTACGCAACTTTTGTATGCAGTAACTGCAAGCAAAGCGTTACATCCTAAGTAGTTTTCCTTCTCAGTTACTAGACAGAAGTTGGTATAACTGTTTAGTAACTGCTCAAAAAATGCATGAAATTTCTACTAAGGAAATTATGTATTAAGTTCAATATAATCGCAGAGCCATGGAGATTGAGCGAATTGTAGCACCCGGTGGATCTTTGTTACGCGAAGACCGTGACGAGTACATTGCTGCAGGTTGCGGTAATGGATGACGTAACACTGTTTATCGTACAACGTCGCGAGAAGTTTATCTTCGCGCTTCCCGGGTGGCTTATCGCGCGTTGGGCAGAAAGGTAGGTCAGTGCGTCGATCGTGCAGATGCTGCGGATACTCGAGATCGACTTCGAGAATATAACCGGTGGGTGAATCCGGAGCGATCACGCTCATGTCAAAGTTCGCAGCGTCTTCGACTCATCGAAATTTGGCGTACGGCAATGGTTGACACATCGCCCATCCGTACAGATTATTCACATCGTAATACATAAGGTACGACGATGGTTTCGATGAGTCGTACTTGTTATTAGCCTGCGCGTATCTGCCGGAACATTAACTGAGGCCGCCGCGTATGCCGCGCTTGATGAACACGACTATATCAATGTCGATGAACAACTCAAATCTTACGCGCGTATGTTTCAGCATAGCGTCCCACGTGAAACCTGGCAGTGTATAATAATGCGCGGGATCAAGACCGTAACTCGCGACACAACTATTGCGGAAATTTTCGAAAATGTCGGCTAATAACAAGACATCAGTTTTCAAGTACAGATCGCGCTGTACTCGCCGAGCGTTCGATTGGAGAATTGCTGCCATACGTTCACGGCGTGAGCGTAATCGCTCTCGGATACTGTATCACCCGTCAATGAATTGAAAAATAATTCTCGCGGTGGTAAGCGCGTGTCCTGCAATTTTTCAACGCAGTCAATGTACTCGTACGAAAAGACACCTTTACGAGTCAGTAATTCAAACTCTTCGTCTGACAAAGTTGAAAATTCAGAACGTACAATTTTTCATTTATCTTTATCGAGATACGACGCCGATTTATCGAGGCTTGTACTTAGAAACTTATAGGAAAATCAATGAATCTTAATTTTACACAATTTTTCTGAAAATGATTTTTATTTTTGTCTTTGATGCTATCGACATGTTTAGTGAATGAAATGTATTTTTCCTTCGTTGTCGGTAGTATATTTACATGTCCGTCGTACGCAGTAGCGATTTCTTTAATTATAAAGTGCATGTCGTATCCCGACAAGTTGTGAAATACAACTGGAATATATAATAAAATGAATTTTTATATTTAAGATTACAATTTGAATGTGCTGGACCGCGGTATCTACCGGTTAAGTGGCAATGATCGCGGACTCGCGTATCGTCCGGCGCGAACGGCTTCTCACAAATGTGACAACGGGTCGCGCTGCGGTACGCTTCCCATTGCTGTTTAGATAACGCTTCCATGGGCACGTTGGCGGATGTGATATCGTTTACGCGATGCGCCAAATCGTTGCATTATCGCGCAAACCACGCTATACAGTCTTCATCGCGACGGAAGTGATATGACGACAACGGTTTGTCGCACGAGCATCGCACGTAGTATTCTATGCTGAATACTTTGTGCCGTTGATACGCGTACGACGACGCGTCTTCTTTGTTGGGCTCCGTCTTCCGCAGGACGCACTCCAGATCGGCATATATTACGAACGGTACTCATTCCCGGTTGCAGTGGTTGCCAAATTGGAGCCACTTGTCGTTTTCGCTCGGCAGTCGGATGGCGTAGTCGTTCATCTTCTGGCAGTCCACTTCGTGCGTCTTCAATTTTTGGCTAGAGCCAAAATAATGTAGGCACCTGTAAATAAAGAAATTATTTTTTTTCACATATTTTTTTTCATATATTGTTTTTTATTGTTTTATTTTTCTTATCATACTTACCAGTCGCAGAAATATTTCTTGTGCTCCATTCTTGTGAATTGCGATCTCACGAGGCGTGACAGGTTCTTAATCCACGCAAAGTGGCTAATGCTGTTGTTGCGTGGATCTTGTAGGTACAGGAGATTGATGTGTTTCTCCTTTTTATCTCCTGTGAGTCGCAGAGGAAAGACCTGCCCATTTTCAATGCCGTATACACTGATCGATACCGCGTTCAAATATTCAAATCTGGTAATGTCTTGGAACATTATCGGAAATTCGATACCCGCGAGATTTAACACTGCAGTGTAATGCGGGCGATTTTCTATCCACATTACTTTTAGCCGGGTATAGAGCGGCGACCACCGACCACGCGAAGCACACATTGTCCTTGGATTTCACACTGACCACCGCTTTCTTCAGCATAATTTCTCGCGGTATCTCGAAGTGACATCCCGGGCGCATGGGATTTAGTTTGTTCACGTTAACAGTCAAGTTGAGGATTCGTGACAGCGCCCACCCGCTGTCGCGTTCCTGGAACTCTTCGAGCGATGCCAAGATAGGCTCGATGACGTACCACTCGCGTATATCGGTGCATATATCTCACTGTTCTTTGTAATTATGCTCTTAGTGGCACGTTTATTTTTCGTCGCGAAGTCGCCGTTGAACGCTGCGTTCACTTTTACACTGCCGTGTCTTTCTACAGCGTCTCGCACTCGCTCTAGCACTACATTACCAGCATCTTCCAAAAACCACCGCTGCTCGATGTGATTAGAGTTTATCACCGCGCCTGTCACTATATTGCGTAATTATGGTTTAAGATTTATAGAATTTAAACACAAACACTGAAGATGACCTGATAAAGAGGTCGAAACGTTTGTTAAAATAAACATATATTTAAAAATTGTTCATTGGCTCGTAGCCCTTCTAAGATACTTTCTTTATTTCGAATTTGTTGAGCCCTATTATCTACTGTTAATTTTAAAATTATTTTTTATTGAGTACTTTTCGAGTCATGATGCTTGAAAGTTACAGTACCACCGGCATTAGCATTACCCAAGATATGACAGCTAAAACTTCTTGAATGTTGTTCAGGTTCATGTCCTGGATAACATTTGCCAAGATCAAGGCTATTGGAGATTATTCTTCTTATTTTCATTTTTGCACTAAAAATTAATTTCTATGTAAAAATGAAAATAAGAGGTACAATCTCCAGTTTGATCTTGACAAATAATATCCAGAACATGATCTTGAACAACATTCAAGAGGTTTCAGCCGTCGGTCGAATGCTAATGTTGGCGGTACTGTAACTCTCAAGCATCATAACTAAAAAAGTATTTAATGAAAAAATATTTTCTTATAGTGTTTCGGAAAGCTTTTGACATCAGCTATTAGATTCTGGAAACAAAAATAAGGTGTTTCATTTTAAAAAATCGATGTAACCTTGATCTGACCTTGACGCTACTCAAGATCAAACTGATAAGATCAGTAAATAGATCGTTTTGAACCCTACAACTTTTGTCTGAACAATTTTTTTCAATAACGCCGTGTTTCCGAGATAAAAATTTTTAACGTTTTATTTTGAACACCCGGTATAATTATTTTTTTTATGTATAAAGTAAATATACAGAAAAGAGGCGCCACCTGCAATGACCTTAACATATGTTGTCAAGATCATGATCCTGAGTGATCTCCAACAGGTTTTAGGCATCGGTCATTGTTGATTAAAAAGTTAGTAACAAAAAAGTTTAAAAAATGACGTCTCTTTTCTATTATATGAAACAGAAATTACGACTTTCCATGCGAAGCAAGGTCCACCCCAGTCCACCCCACCTCCCTCCTTGCCAAAATCATGCGTCCCTGAAGCAAGGGGGAGGTGGGATGAAACTCCCTGCGCGTGGAAAATCATTTCGTAAGCAAGGAAAAAAAATGTTATTTTACGATAATTTTTCGCAAAAAGTTATCGTCAGTCAAAGTTGGCCAATTTTTGCTCAAAATTTTTTATGCCATAATTTTTTTTAGCAGTGTATGGCTGCGTTTCACTTAACGCTCGCAACGGTCGCGAGCATCGTTTATTCTTGTTTAATATTTAATAAACAACAAAGATAAAATTGATTCCGCGAATGTTGCGGGCGTTAAATGGAACACACCCTATATATATAGCAAAAATAAGATGTAATTTTTTCATACTTTTTTTGTTAATAACTTTTTAACAGATAAAGAACGACAGCTAAAACTTATTGGAAGTTACTTAGAGTCATGACCTTAATAACATGTGTCAAAGTCAAGGTTGGTAGATTTTTAATTATAAATAATGAAGGTAATTATTCTTGTATGTGTAAGATATCTTTGACCTCTGTCTTTGCCGGAGTTTGTGTGTAAAAAGAAGCATTCCTGAACCATTCCCGAGAAAACAATAACCGATAGTGTACCTTGTATGTAGATGTGCACCCGCATATGCAATTGTCGTGAATACTGTAGCAGTTTAAGCTGATTCGCGTCGCTTACGAACTCCGGTTCATAGACAGATACCGTATGTAGCGCTGCTATTAAATGGCGAAGCGCAGTGATCGTACTATCCGCAAAGTCAGACAGTGAACGAGTCGTAGTCCGACACGCTGCTTGCTATCGAGTGCAAACGAATAATCAGATATCGAAAAAATGGTGAGTATTTTGCTTCTCTATTACATCTTTTTCATTAATATCGAATATTTCAACTACTATTTCTCCTTGAAAACTGTATATATGTATGTATTTTGTATTTTTACAAAAACACACACACACATGTTCAATTTAATTTCATAATTAGAGCAGACTGATTTTATAAAGGAAATTACTTCCAAAATCATTTTTACTCTTCAAAAAATATATAAAGAAAATTTGATAATATTTGATAATATTAAGACACAACTATATAAAATATTTTATTACCTTATTATTCTACTTAGTTTCTATATTAATAATTAGAATAGAGCTTTTTACATGCAAGTGCATTTACATAAAAATCACGTACAGGTAGCAAGCTGACATTAGTTGTCGTTTTAACGAAATATTTTATCTCAAATAGCAAATAAACATTATTTGTCGTAAAAAATGACGACAAATAATGTCTATTTGCTATCTGAGACAAAATATTTCAGCATATTTTCAACATTTTTCGCATTCAATATTTAAAATCATAATTTTTTAAAATTATCGTTATTTACATATTTATTTACTGTCACTTATTTATCGTCATTTTTATCTTCATACATATTATTAAAATATATGAATTTTAATAGTATTAATGTAATTCTTCTACTTGTTACACAAGCGTATAGATTTGTAAACATCCTAATAACGAGAATTGTAGGTCTTTATACAACAACGCTGTTCCTGGTAAGCGTGTAATATGCATGCTATACACGTCATAAGATGCATCAAGTATACAGCTAGGAAAATATCACGTTATGCTTTTAAATGTTCGCTTAGACCTTATGAGGTCAATTAAAAGTTTTTTCGAGTAGATTAAATGAGTGGGAAAGAAATTCAAGGAGGAATGATTAAAAGATCGGTTGAAAAAGATCTCTGTCCAAAAATAATGTTTCGTAAAATATTAAAGAAATTTCTATATTAATAAATATAATAACTTTCTTAATATTGAAAGCAATGCTTTTTTTAACAGAATCTTTTAGTTCAACTCTGTTACAATTTCTTACTGTTAGTTAAACAAAGCTAAATGCTACTATGAATAAATTTTTCAAAAATGATTATATTTTTAAAATATCAAAAGAAATTTAGACATCAATCTTATTGATACTATATAGGTTTTTTATTTTCTTATATATTTCAACTATACATGAGAAACATGAATTATGAGGTATCGATCCACGCCTTGAATGCATGTCAATCGACAACATAGTAAATATACATTAGTAAAAATGAGAGTACGAATGCGCCATTCGCGCATTGCTCATTCACGGTTTTTCTAAAACTCATATTATGTTATAACCACATTATTTAGAATGTCCAAATATTTATGCGTTAACATACTCTTGTATCGAATATTTTCCTCTGAAGCAAGAATAATATTTTTAAGATTTAGGGATGGATTTCATTCGCGCGGCTCGAACGTATTTTATGAGAGTTGAACGACAAATAAACAAAATGTTTTCAAAATCGCAAATATGAATATACAATTAAATAACGAAGGCCTTATCGATCTGAATCTTACAATTAGTGCTTAAATAATATTATGGATATGAATTTATGTATACATATCCCGTTTTACAAATATTATTTAAGTACTAAGATTCAGCTGAGACCGATAAAACCTGCGTTACTCAGTTGTATATTGAATGACAAATTTGTGATCTCTTACGCCTATTAATTGTAAGATCATAGTGAAATCTTTTTGATTGAATCGATGCAATCGCGTCATATGCGAGTATGCAGTTTGATATTCGATTAAGCTGCTATGGTTACAGTGTGTCAACCTGTAAAAAATCGATTTTTACCGTATCATGCACATATAGAGTGCATAATATCGTATTGCACGAGAGACGACACTCATGTGCGTCCGTAAGTCAGAAAGTAGGCCGACTATAGACACGCCAATATAGATGCTCACTTTTAGGGTACGGCTGAATTATCCATGGGGGACACATTAGGTCAAGGTGGTATTTTTCTATCAGACCTTGTTCACAGATAAAGACACTGCTTTAGTCGACGATGTCTGGGCCACCGGTAATCATCCCTTGTTAAGCACAGCTCGTATTCCTTTGCTCAGTCTCGTTAAGGCTTGTTAAGCTCGCTCGACAGACTTTACCAAATCGTGTGTCTTTTAAATCAGAAACTTGGTATCATTTGTGATGAGATATCTTACTGTGCTGGGACAGCATAAATATGTGAATAATTGTATCACGTGGGAATGATACAATTATTTATATATTTATAGTCCCATAAAAAAAAGGTTTATTACTTTAATTTTTGGTCAAAGTAAGAATGATAGGATAGAAAAATGAATGGATAGAAATAAATAACAAATAGATACAAATACAACGAAATCGACCTCAATCAAAATTCAAATTTCCTATAGACTCTTTGAATTATCTATTTTCCTTAGAATAGCTAATATCTGTGCAATCTGTATAAATTGTTTAAATGAACTTAATATTATCAGTACAGTAAAAATTGTTATAAAACTGATCATAAGAGATTCAATTACATTGAGTGAATATTTGATGCAAGAAAACAGATGATTAATAAAATCGGTTAATGTGAATTAACTAAACGTCTTTGTGTCTTGATACTGTTATAAACATTTTTTTGTGAAAGTGCATTGTCGATTATCCTGTATTCATTTATAATAGTTAACGCAGAAATCTTTTTAAGAATGGCAAAGAAGGTAATTAATATAACAAAACACAAGTACTGACATTTAATAATATTTTACATTTAAGGATGTATTGTACCCATTTTTATAAATGTGTTTATATATTTATCGTAAGATTACAACTGATATCTAATGAAATATATTGATCAATGAAGAAATGACAATGAAGCATGGAAATTAGATTCACCACATACTTAGAAGATTTTTAATTTGTAATATTCAACCGTTTTTTTAATATTTGATTTATTATGTAAGGTAGGAATTGTTTTTATGTATTAACATTGAAAAGGTCCTAGTTTAAGAACGAAATGTTTATTAAACATTTGAAAGGTATTAAATATTAGCTATCAAGAACTAACGTTGGCTTTTAGCTCTTTTTACCTTTTATTATTGTTTTATTCAATTCTTATTATATATTTATACTTTTTTAAGTTACATACAAAAGGTATACTTACAACATTTTGTTTTTATTGAACAATACATTTTTATAATTTATTTACTTTATTCGTTATTATTGTTTATTATTGTGATGTTAAAATGTAAAAAATAATGACAAAATCTCAATTTTTTCGTATAAATATTGGGTTGGTCAGAAAATTCGTGCTATTTTTTTAACTCAAAATTATACATAGAATATATTTGTTATTGTTATTATATGTTATTATACCATTCAATACAGCAAAATTTTAGCTTTAAAAATTTGTTTTTTAAATTGCGATACGATGATGTTTAACGAAGTTATGAGCAATTAAAGTCAAAAGGCTCCTTTTATTTAAATCGCGATAACTGAGAAACAAAAAAATCTTAAAAATATTTTTAAAAAACGATTTTGTAGGAAAAACTTTAAACTTTGGAAAACCGAAAATTTTCACAAATTTTTTTTTTTTTTGGACAAATGATAGACCCTAAAAATTAGAAAAAAATTTTCCATTTTTTTCAGCTCTTAATTTTCTATATGTAAAAATTACCAAACTCACAAAAACTCCAAAAACATAGTAATCTTTCAAAAAGTAGAGATTTCACAAGCTTCAAAACTGTTTTTTTTTAATTTAAATTTCGTTTATTTTTGACGAAGATATTGTAAATACAATTTTGTGCTAAAAAAAACGACACGAACTTTCTGATCAATATTTACTTTAAGTAGATACATATTCAAAATGGTTTATACGAAGTTTCATTATAATGTATAGAGGGCTGAAATACACACGAAAAGTGACTAAATAAGGTAAACGTACCAATTTCTGAACAGCTTAGAAAAGACATTCAATGTGTAACCAATTTAAAATACTAAAATAAGAATATCGGTAAAAGATTTTGTAATTATTTTAAATTTTACAACATTTCTATTTTCAAAATAACGTCGCAAAAACTAATATTATTTAGTTAAAATGAAGTAATTGAAGAAAATACCTGAATATACTTCTGATCCAATTACTGAACAACCTTAAAGCCATGTTTCTAAAGCTGAACATGGTTGCACCTATTTCTCGAACGTAATGTATACATTCTTTTAAAATCAGTGTAAACTTAATGAAAATGTAAAAAAATATATAAAATTATTTTAGAAATGCAAGAAGGTATTAATATATTAATATAATAATATTAATATAATATTAATATAATAATATTAATATAATTAATAGAGAGGAAGGTCACCGATACTGACATATCACTTTGTTTTTAGACAATATTTCTTAAACAAAAGGTAAAAATACGACTTCAAAAACATAATTTATAAGAATAAATACAAAGTAAAAAGTGTCTTCTATCAGATAGTAAAAGCAATTTTTATAATACTGTTTGCAATTTTGCAATAATTAAGTTTTTCGTAAGTTATGCAAAAATGAGCGTCTGACAAAATG
>NW_017299993.1:153773-159643 GCF_001594075.2 Trachymyrmex cornetzi | reverse complement strand
GTTCCATATATGCACGATTGCTTTCAGCTCCAATAGACTTATTTGACACTATAAAGCAACATTATAAAGATTAAGTTAGCTCATGGTCTGTTTTATGGGCAGGTATGTCGGTTTACGTTACACCCCAATTTTAAATTAAAAATCGTATTATGAAAAGACTAAGAGAAAAAATAATATAAATAAAACTTATTTCGGAAACTACAAATATTTAAAATGACGTAATATTATCAATAATATAGTCACTATTATTTAAACCTCACAATTTGCAAAAGAAAATCGTAAGAATTTTATTTTCGCATTTGTAGAATTCGTTTTTAGCTGATTTGATATAGAAACAAGCCACAAACCTACTATTATGAGTTTGAATTATGAGTTTGTACTTCTCTTTAACTAGCTAAACAGATCATGATTTTATTAGTATTAATAAAGTGCAATAGTTAGTTTTCGAAAAATAAGGGGGTGTCACTTTAGGAGACCTATATTAGTATTGGCGACTTTCCTCTATTCTGTGTGTATATTTTCAATTTTTTCTCTTTTGGCATTTTGAAATTAATTCTACAAAAAGCACAATAATTTTTACATGCTTACTGAAATTATTTACAAAGAAAATAGTACAGGTACAGGTTAGAAACGCAGTTTTCTATGAATATGAACAAATAATAAGTTGCCCATAAAAGATACATTCGTTTTAATAAATAAATTTATGATAACTATGTTAAATAACAATTTAATAAATGTAAGTAAATGATAATACTTACGATTGTCCAGTTCAGTAACACTCTATCACGTCACGTCATGTGTACGTTCAGCAATAGGCACAACGAATCAAAGTGACATGTATCAATAACGGAACGCGCGTTCAGTTATCAGACTCCTACCAATTGTACGTACCTATTTATGAACGTCTTAATATTTAATAAAAAATAAAATTTTTTTGCAACTTCTTTTAATAGATTTTATTAGATATTTTTAATGTTCAAAATGTAGGTTATACTTAAATTACCAGGTATGTAAATATGAAACCGGAATTTACCAATAGATGGCTATAGCTGTCAATGTAGTTGCCGTCAGATCGCGTCATTGACGCCGTTTTCTTGTTCTGACATCTGACAAAGATTTTCAACTCACAACAATACAAGTTTCATACAACAGTATAGTTTGTAATAGCGTTGAACATGTCGAATTTTGTGCCTGGAAACTACGATTTGCGGACAGCATTGATTTTCTGTTACCATTTGAAGAAAACTGCTGCAGAATCGCATCGAATGCTTGTCGAAGCTTACGGTGAGCATGCTCTTAGTAAATCACAGTGCTTTGAGTGGTTTAAAAAATTCAAAAGTGGCGATTTTGACGTGAGAAACGAAGAACGTGGAAAACCACCGAAAAAGTTTGAAGACAGCGAATTGCAAGCATTGTTGGATGAGGCTCAAATTCAACAACAACTCGCGGATCAATTGAATGTGACACGAGAAGCCGTCTCCATACGTTTGAAATCCATGAGAAAGATCCAGGAGATGGGAAAATGGGTTTCACATGACCTGAATGAAAGAGCAGGAAAACCGAAAAACCACTTGCGAAATGCTGCTCGCCAGATACAAAAGAAAGTCATTTCTCCATCGAATTGTGACTGGCGATAAAAAGTGGATACATTTTGAGAATCCTAATCGTAAATGACCATGGGTAACTCCAGGCGAACCATCGACATCGATTGCAAGACCAAATCGCTATGGACGGAAGACAATGCTCTGTGTTTGGTGGGATCAGAAAGGTGCGATCTATTATGAGCTGCTAAAACCTGGCGAAACGGTTAATACTGAACGCTACCGACAACAAATGATCAATTTGAATAAAGCTTTGCGTGAAAAACGACCGGAATATCAAAAAAGGCAACACAAAGTGATTTTGCTTCATGATAATGCACCATTACACACAGCAAAACTGGTCATGGAAACGATTGAGGCGTTTGGTTGGGAAATACTTTCGCATGCGGCTTACTCACTAGACTGGCTTACTCACTAGACTGGCTTACTCACTAGACTGGCTCCGTCCGATTACTACTTATTTGCATCGATGAGACTCGCACTTCAGGCGCTTCACTTCTTACGAAGATGTACGAAAATGGCTAGATGACTGGTTTGGCTCAAAAGAGCAACAATTTTTTTGGCGTGGCATCCACAAATTGTCAGACAGGTGGGAAAAATTTATAGTTAGCGATGGGCAATATTTCGAATAAAATATTTTTTATCATTTTCATGCAATAAACATGTATTTTCTATTAAAAAATTCTCGTTTCATATTTACATACCTGGTATATCAGTTACTTGTCATGGTAATATATATCGTTAGATAATCATTTAAATTATTCAAAGTTTATATTTTTCAGGATACACTTTATATGTATGTTCACTTTGAACTGGCACTTTTGATTATTTATCAAATACTTTTTATGGTAATATATTATCAGATAATCATTTAAATTTTTAAAAGTTTACATTTTTGAGGATACACTTGATGTATGTTCACTTTGAACTGGCAACTTTGATAATATATTAAATACTTCTTAAGGTAATATATTATCATATGATCATTTAAATTATTCGAAGTTTAAATTTTTGAGGATGCACTTGATGTATGTTCTCTTTGAATTGGCACCTTTAATAAGATATCAGTTACTTGTCATGGTAATGTATTGGGACCTTGAATAAGTTCTCGCTGATTTTTCGTGAATAGTAATGCTTTATTTTAAAAAAGTCGTAAGAAACGTGTCACTGAAAGTATTGTCCATCGCTAGGCACTACTTTTTCCCATCTTTTTGGCAGCATTTGAATTTTACGTCGGAAAAACGACACGTCTTTTGAGACTATCCAAGAGTCGACCCATTTTTTGGCATCATCATAAGAATGAAAGTGCTGCTCAGCCAGCCGATGTACCATCGATGAGAACAGGTGATAATCGGAAGGGACAATGTCTGGTGAATACGGCGGGTGGGATAGGACTTCTCATTTAAGCGTTTCCAAGTAGGTTTTCACCGGTTGTGCAACATGTGACCGTGCGTTGTCATGTTGCAAAATCACTTTGTCATGTCTCTGCTCGTATAGCAGCCGTTTTTCCTTCAATGCTCGGCTCAAACGCATCAATTGTAGTCCATGTTTGTTGGGATCAGAAAGGTGCGATCTATTATGAGCTGCTAAAACCTGGCGAAACCATTAATACTGAACGCTACCGACAACAAATGATCAATTTGAATCAAGCTTTGCGTGAAAAACGACCGGAATATCAAAAAAGGCAACACAAAGTGATTTTGCTTCATGATAATGCACCATTACACACAGCAAAACTGGTCATGGAAACGATTGAGGCGTTTGGTTGGGAAATACTTTCGCATGCGGCTTACTCACCAGACTTGGCTCCGTCCGATTACTACTTATTTGCATCGATGGGACTCGCACTTGCTCAGCAGCGCTTCACTTCTTACGAAGATGTACGAAAATGGCTAGATGACTGGTTTGGCTCAAAAGAGCAACAATTTTTTTGGCGTGGCATTCACAAATTGTCAGACAGGTGGGAAAAATTTATAGTTAGCGATGGGCAATACATCGAATAAAATATTTTTTATCATTTTCATGCAATAAACGTGTATTTTCTATTAAAAAATTCCGGTTTCATATTTACATACCTGGTATACAGTAAATTATATGTAAATTTGCCCATGATTTAATATGACGTTTCTAACTAAAATGATTAAGAATCTATTCAGAAACATCATTCTATATTGCCAGGAAAGAAAAATATTTTTTTTAATGCAAATAATATTTCACATACAAAATGTCTGTTCTATCAACATCTAGACACTTTAATTTATGTAATATATGCATACTTTTTTAAATCTGAATTAAGAAAAGCTTAATATTAATAAAAACGTATATCTTTGTTCAGAAATTGGTCTTGTTCAGAAATTGATACGTTTATCTTAATCAAGTTTAAAATAATGAATATGCTTACCAGATGCTTATTAATATGTATTAAATTGCTTGTACAATTTAAGATTTGATATTACTATCCTGATTCTGTGCATGAATGCGGAAAAGCAATTCAGTGCGTGATTTGTATAATAGAATGTGGAATCAGAAATACGTATAAAGTCATTAAATAATTGAAAAGCATTTAAGATCTGCTTCTCGATCAAAAATAGGAATTCTTCATACTTAATTGGAGTTTTTCTCTTTTCGGTTCTATCTAAAATTGTAATTGTTTAATTTGTTTATAACAATTTGTTGCAAAATTGATTTTTTTGTAATTTTTTATGTCATATTTGATATCAGCGACTTCAAAAAATCTTTTCATAATCATACAAAAAGTAATCTTTAAATTTTATCATCTTGGTATAACATGATTGTTCTATAAATAAATTTCATTTATTTACAGAATAATTAATCCCTAAATCACAATAAAATTTTACATTAAATTTATGCTAACTTTATACTTTAAACAGTACTTACATTAAAAATTGAGATTTTGGTTTTTATTTTATAAAACATTTTTATACATTTCCATTAAAATACATAATGTCATATGGCTCAAAAGTATATTAAATAAAATAAATGTAAAACGAACGGCTGCGAGCCAAAGCAATTCAAATTTAATGTAATAAACTAACAGATTACAAGAACTATTGAGAATATAAACAAACGTTTCAACCTCCTTTGGGTTATTATCAATGTTGAAAACGTTTACTAATTATAGTTAGAATATAACGATGACGATCAAGATCGAGAATAGATACATAAAAAAATACATAATTATACAGACTTTAATTGGGTTCAACAGTACTTTTTTTTTATTGTTTTAAATAATAATTTAAGCCATATGTGTTCTTAAAAAAATATATAAAAACTTATGTCATGTATATTTATTATTTTAATAATGAAATAAAAATTGTCGCATTTGAATCGGACTTTTTCGTTCGAAAATGTCGTATGACGTCATTATTAGTCATCGGTAGTTACCCAATCCCATCGTCGCATCAGCTGTATCATATTTGTTTTTTTACGTCGTGTTTAAACTTAAAACTGTTGTCAGCCGTACTGTTCGAATTTACAATATAAGATGTCAAATGAAAAAAGATACGGAAAGAAGCGTTATAAATCTTGTTTTTTCCGCGAGTGTGGAAATACGACAATTAATGCACCTACAAAGATTTTCGTACCGGTGCCAAAAGGCGAAGCGAGAAAATAGTAGATAGAAATTATAAGAGGCGATGGGCGAGAATATTCACAACAATCAGCCCACTGCAGAATTACCATAATTTACTCGTTCTGATCTACAATAAAGAACAAGAGCTTCTAATAATTTTTGTAGGTTAGGTTTCAATGGTTACATTCTGAGCATTTTGAGTAAAGAATGTATATATAATTATTATTATTATTAAATAAATTTAGGCAAATTATTATTATACTGATCTCGTATTTGAATATTATTAACAAACATTAACTATTTTATCTTTTTATTTTAGCTCCACTTGATTCGGCTATATATTGTAGCATTCATTATTTATAAAATAATCAGCAATCATTTTACCGTTGAAACTTTAGGAAGATTATTTGATTGCGCCTCCACAAAATCACTGTCACACGTTTCTTGTTTTTTTTAATAATAAGGATAAAATTATCAAAACAACGCGTCTTATATTCGATTGCTATTGCCTATCCGCCGAAATAGCTAATAATGACGTCACGACCAATCACGCGCGATTACTGGATTCATAATATTAACTGTATACAGGGTGACCCATTTTAACTTAGACAGCCAAATAACTCGAAACATCGCAATTAAATAAAAAAATGTTTAAAACAAAAATTGCTGGATATGAA
>NW_017299993.1:149037-153047 GCF_001594075.2 Trachymyrmex cornetzi | reverse complement strand
GCCCCAGCCAGTGAAGGCAAGGTCGAGTGGTGACCCAACCAGTTAAGGCAAGATTGCATTGTTATTAGCTCTCTCCGCATGGAGGAGATGCTCAAAGTGTGCACCATTATTTTCTAAGTATAACAATAATCGACGACGAAAGTTACGTTGTACATTTCCAAGCATTAAAGGAGTTATCGCTTCGCAAGCTCTTCTTATTCTTTCCATCATATTCAATCTTGTCGTTGGAGCTTCACTATACACTGCATCTTTAACGCGTCCCATAAAAAGAAATCAAGGGAGTTCAAATCCGGTGATCTCGGAGGCCACAGAACTGGTCCACCCCGCCCTATCCACCGATTTGGGAATCTTTGATTCAAAAACATCCGTATAATACGAGCATAATGAGCTGGAGCACCATCTTGTTGATACCATAAATTTAGTCTAACTGCAAGGGGAACATTCTCTAGGTATGCTGGCAAATTATTTTCGAGGAATTCCAAATACATTGGACTATTAATTGTACGTTCAAAAAAATGAGGTCCAATGACTTCGCCATTGCAAATGCCTACCCATACGTGTAAACTCCAACGATGTTGATTAAGCACCTCACGATATCAATGTGGATTTTCTGGTGATTAATAGTGGCAATTATACCTATTGAGACTACCATTGCTGATGAATGTTGCTTCATCACTGAAACAAACATTACTGAAAAAATCTGGATTCTGATCTAACATCTCAAGAGCCCATCTACAAAATTGTACTCTGAGTACGTAGTCGGCCTCACTTAATTCCTGTACCAGAGTAATATGATACGGATGGTAATTGACTGATCGTAATAATCTGTGTACCGTAGTTTGAGGGATTCCCAGTTGACGGGTACTAATATAGGGATTTTGATGAACCATAGCCAAAACTGCGAGCAATCTAGGATCATTATTATCATGAAGTCTATTCCTTCGCCTTTCGCGATGAAGTGGATTATTACGAGATTTCCTTTCAATGTTCATAATTTGTTGAGGGGTGATCCCGATTGATCACGGCTTGATTGGACACCACCAATCACAGCGACTGGTGCTTAGGAGCTTTGTAGTCTCAAGCGCTGTGAGTGGCTCGTGTCCAATTGAGCCGTGTCCAACTGGGTGCCACCCATTTGTTGAGCAGTAGGATGACGGCGATTTGGGAATCGCTCCGCATACTTACGGGCAGTAAGTCTGTAATTTTTACCACATTCACCAAAGGTTATAAGAATAGCGACTACTTCTGTAGGCGTATAATTTGCCATTTTACTGACCAGAATTTTATCAAATTACAAATGTTAAAAAAAATACATAAACACTTGTGACTTTGGCACTAAATAGACAAAATTTTGGAGGGATACTTAAAGGAACTCCATCAGATGGAAAGTTTAATTTTCGATTTTGAAAGTAAGGTATGCTAATATCTAAAGAATCACAACAAGAAAATACATATGTAGCATAAAATTTTATTAAAAATCCCCACTTGACCTTGAAATGGTCATGAAAATGTAGGTTCAAGGATATTGTCAGGGTCATAGTTTGGTCTCCCCTCGACAACCAACAATTTTTCTCACAAACACTATCCGGGAAAAATCAAGATTTTTTGGCTTTCTGCTTCGATTAGGAATTTGTCTTTGAAATGACCTCTATGGTCAACTTGGACCTATAACATGAAAGTTCATCTGGACATAAAATTTTGCGCTCTCAAAATCCGGGATCAAAAATATGGGTTTTTATTTGAAAATTGAAAGTAGACCTTCAAATAACCTTGAAAATGAAGGTCAAGGTCATTGTCAAGGTCATAGTTCAATCAGCCCCTTCATATCCAACAATTTTTGTTTTAAACTTTTTTTTATTTAATCGCGATGTTTCGAGTTATTTGGCTGTCTAAGTTAAAATGGGTCACCCTGTATATAACGATATTTAAATAAAATTTATGGCAAAATAAACTTAAATGATAACGTTTTAATGTTATTTATAGCATTTTATAAATCTAAAAAATATATTAGGAAAAATTTTCAGAATATTTTATTTATTTCTGATAAAGCGAATTAAGATGTAATCCATTAGAAAACTCTGATGTAAAAGCCTCGCACGTAATAATTCATTGTTAGTCAAAATTTCTGAAGAATCGCAGTACAAATTTGATGACATGATATGGTAACGCCAATAGAATCGCAATATAAAATTGGATGACAAAATATGGTAACGTCAATAAAAAGTTCATAGCAATCGGAAATTTTGTAAGTAGTCAATCGAATAAAAAATGGAAGAATCTGTTAATATACAGAAATGTATTAAGTAAAACGAAAAAATAAATTAGGTCCATGTAATTTAAAATATAAAGTGTAAAAAGAGAAATGTGTACAAGTGTAAAAAGTGAAATGTATATAATAAAAATTGATGCCAAATGTTGTGTAGTATGGTATATAATAAAATGTAATAAAGTACGATCGAGTCAATATATAAAATAAAATACAGATTAGCGTGCAAGTAAAAAAAATGTGATAGAGATGATCGTTACTGTCTAAAATACTGTTGTATGTACAATAAGAGTCATATGAGAGTCAAACTAAAAGAGAGAAATATTATCGGTATAGAAAGCGTAAAAATTAGGAGTTGGAAAAAAGAAGAAGGAAACTAGGAAGGGGAAAGAGATTGTATAATATGAAGATAGGGTTCCGTGTCATTTTGCCTATTTAAGCCATGTTTAATTTTATCTCTTGATATGAATCATTTCTGAATTATATCTATATTATAATTATCTGTTAGAAACACAATCACACATAATACTACAAATTTAAAATGCCTATTACGGTCGAAGCTAGATCTTCATTCCTTTAAATAATTCAATCTTGAATTACTAATATACACTATATACATATGTATTTGGATATATACTATATTGTAGTCTTTTCCAACTGCGCGTCGAAATGTTTTTTCGGACTATAAACGGTGGCCACCGAGGCGGTCTAATGGCTTAGGACGCTCGTACGGAATACAAGAGATCCAGGTTCAAGTCTCGGCCGAGGTAATATTTTTCGCAATTTTATTAACAGTTTCAACATATTAACATCTTTATAATATAATGCTCGATGATAGCATTTAAATTACTAAATTGCTTGTCAATTTAATTCGCGATTACTAGAGTAGTTTTAATTGCGTTTATAGTCCGGAAAAACAATTCGACGCACAGTTTGAAAAAACTACAATGGTATATATGGAAGTACATATGTATATAGTATATATTAGTAATTCAAGATTGAATTATTTAAAACAATGAAGATCCAGCAGCCAGCTTCGACCGTAATAGGCATTTTAAATTTCTAGTATTGATTATGTTTCTCACATACGCGGTCTAAAATAAAGATTCTTAATATTGTTATTATCTGTTAGTTTATTATATTAAATTTGAATTGTTTTGGCTCGTAGCCCTTCGTATTACATTTATTTTATTTTCATTAAAGTAAAGCTTTAATGGAAATAAAATAAAAAGTTTCAATTTCTTATTGAAATAACTTTTGATGCAGGTGTTACGTAATTTTATTGAGATTTTCTCCGTATTTTGAGTCAATGCATTTAAGCAATTTACTCGGGGATCGGAGATTAGGTTGTGCAGTTAATAATGTTCACTGGGAAGTATTGAATCGTTTTTCGGAATACGGGAAAGGACCGTGATTTGAAATGAGAGCTGATTTTATTTGAAACCTTAATCTCTTCTCTCGCTGTCTTCGTCCGCCTTTAGTAGGCATGGAAATAATGCAAAATTATTAATATCCAGAAGAACTGCTGTAAGACGGGGGCCACGCTATTGGCAGCGACAATCGTAACAGTCTTCTGGATATGAGATAGTTATGAATATCCTGTGAATGTTATAAGACGGGGGCCACGCTATTGGCAGCGACCATCGTAACAATCCTCAGATAATTATGAATATTCCGAGAAAGTGCTATAAGATGGGGGCCACGCTATTGGCAGCGACAGTCGCAACAATCCCTCGGATACTCG
>NW_017299993.1:148507-148805 GCF_001594075.2 Trachymyrmex cornetzi | reverse complement strand
ATAAAAGAATTAACTGTCTTGAACTGAATTGAATTGAATGTATTACTGACTTGAATAAAAGAATAACTGTCTAGAACTGAACTGAATTGAAGAATAGAATTAACTGTGTCGAACTGAACTAAAAAGAATTAACTGTGCGTGTAACTAAACTAAGCTGAATTAACTGTGTATGTAACTAAACTAAACTGAATTAACTGTGTCTCGACTGCTTTTGAGAGCTCCTTTTATATTTTGGAAATGAATGTGGGAGTGTCCTTTCAGGACCAATCAACACTCCTCAAAATTTGGTAGAACCTAT
>NW_017299993.1:144299-147578 GCF_001594075.2 Trachymyrmex cornetzi | reverse complement strand
AAAGATTCAGTATCTTTCATCTTATTAATGCCATGTTTCTGACGTTTGATATGAATCATTTCGGACAACAATCTCTTATTGTACGAAGACTCATTATCGAGAATTCTGACATCGTCCCATTTAAAATTGTGATCAAATTCAACTCGATGGTCAGTTATAACAGAAGGCGAACCAGTATTCCTTCTTATGTCAGATTTATGTTCTTTAATTCTCGTACCCAGTCTCCTTTTAGTCTGTCCCACGTAACTTGCATCACAATTTTCGCATGTGATCTTATATACAACATTATTGTTAGACAAGATATCTAACTTGTCTTTCCCCCTTCTGATAAGCCCTTTAAGAGTGTTGGGGATAGTAAAGGCCAGCTTACAATGGAACATACTAGATATGGGCAGAAAACTTTCAGAAATTGACTTAACGTATGGGATGGTAAAATATTTATCTGCAACTTTAATATTTCGTGCACTGCCTCTGTTATGTATATGAAATTTAATTCTTTCACAGATTGTAGAAAAAATGAAAGACAATGGATAACAATTGTTAAGGAAGATGTTAATCATCTCGATTATATTCTTTTGTTGGAAAAAAGGATGTGCAAGTAACAAAATCTTATCTATGAAACTGATAATTGTGCCCCTCTTGTGGCATATAGGATGGTTAGAGTAAAAGTCCAAGAGTCTGCCCGAAAACGTTTTTTTGTGGAAATTATCAAAAATGATTCTATTATTTTTAATGATTATAGTAGTGTCTAAAAAATTAATTCTGCCATCTGTACCAATCTCCAAAGTAAATTGCAATCTGCATGTAAAGAGTTGAAAATATTTAAAGTTTCAAAAATGTTGTCAAATGGAAGCGCAAGTAAGACGCCATCTACATATCTGAAGTAAAACAAAGGTTTCGTTGTCAATTTGTCAATGGCAATTCTCTCCAAATCTTGCATAACCATGTCAGCGATAATAGGAGAAAGGGGTGAACCCATGGGAGTACCAAAAACCTGTCTGTACATTTTCTTATTAAAGACAAAAAATGTTGACTCTAAAATAAACTTGATTGCTATAATAAATTTTTTATTATAGCATTAAAGAACATACATTTATGTTCTTTATTATAGAATTAAAGAACATAAATCTGACATAAGAAGGAATACTGGTTCGCCTTCTGTTATAACTGACCATCGAGTTGAATTTGATCACAATTTTAAATGGGACGATGTCAGAATTCTCGATAATGAGTCTTCGTACAATAAGAGATTGTTGTCTGAAATGATTCATATCAAACGTCAGAAACATGGCATTAATAAGATGAAAGATACTGAATCTTTGCCTGACTTGTATTCAGACATCGTACAGTCTCTCTCCCCTAAATAATGTTTTCTTGTCCTACTTTGTTCTTCATATTGTTTCCTCCTACTTCTGTTGTCTCCTACTCCTTTCCATCCCCCCCCTCTTAGTGGTTTCCTTTTTGTCTGTGAGCTGGCGAGTGTCGCTCGTCTCTTGGTACTCATTTCATTTTTGTATTGCTTGAAGAATTGATCTTTTTGCTCTGTCCGCATTACATAGATTATTGAGTTGGAAGTTTTACATTATATTTTGCGATACTATTATTATGGCGTTTCTTATTGTGATATATAAGCTAACATACTCACAAGGTATTTTTACGATTTTAATTTTTTTTTTTTAACAGATTATTCATATTTATTATATCTAATCATTTACATATTTCCTGTTTGATATTATTTAGATTTGATGTTTTTTCAAGTTTTACCTAATGACGTATATTTTAGCTTATTTAATTTATCATAGTTCTTTTATATATAATTCAGTCTTTCTATTTAATTTTTTACTAGAACTTGTTTAACCTTTCTACATAGTTATATTTTTTACATTGTTAATGTTACATAATTTGCCATATTGTACATAGCTGCTTAATTTAATTTTTTAATAGATATCAGCCTGTTACTTTTCCACAATTATTATCTTTATTCCTATGGCTCGGATATATATTAATATCAACGATTGTACCATATTTGTTCCATACTTAACCATCAACGTGAGTCTTTGTACCGGAATTATGCGATTGCGAGCGAATTTTTCATGACATTGTGATTTTTAAATTTTGTATTCTCGGTTGATTTATTTTTAACATTGAAAATGATCTGAGAGAGATCGAAACGTACGTATGTTCTTTTGTTTTGTTTATACTGCTTGTCATCTATGTCTCTGTTAATTATATTAAAATGTTTTTATACAAATAGTTTAAGTTTAATAACGAATCTTCCAAATTTACAACAGTTATAATTTCAGTTTCGTTAGCCCTTTCAATTTATTTATTTTTGAATTTATTGAGCCTTTCTTATATCCTTTTGAGAGTTTTAATTTATAATAAAAATTCGGTTTTCCTTAACTAACATCCTTATGCGAGGCGAATCTATTACATTCTAAATTATATATCTAAAATTAGTTTAATTTTATTAGAAGAAAAAGAAAAAAGGAAGAAAAAGTTATTCGTCCTCGCATTCAGGAAAATTTCTATTTTGTCATAAATTGCTTAATTATTAAACACAAATGTAACATACATTATCACTAATATACTGTTAATATACGCTTTTATTTATTATTTAATAGAAATGCTTCTTTAAAAAGGATCGTGGAATATTCTTATACATTCTTTAGAGTAGATAATCTGTGTGACGCATAAAGGTACATAACGTGATCTATCTGTTGGTTTGAATGTTTAAATAAGGAAAAAGATATACCCCTCTATAAAAGAGAAACGGAATTTTCGGTTTCGAAATAAAGATAAAATAGAGACGAAATATCAAGACTATGATGAAATATTAACCTAGAGATAAAATAAAATTAAGGCATGAATCATATATTTATAATAACGAAAGAGAGAATTTTGTCGGGATGTAACACAGGTTCTAAATTGCTGCAAATTTTTTTTTATTATTTTTAATTGTAATCTAGAATAATTTTCTGTAATTTTCTTATTATCTTGAAAATATGTGTAATAAATCCGTAATGATCTACTCGCGTTGTATTAGGAAATTATGAACGCGCGCAGTAAAGGCTATCGTGAATTTTTTAACGATATCTAAGGTGGTAATAATACTTAAATGTAGAGTGATGTATTAGCGAATATGACTATTTATGCGACTTGGAGTGGAATGGTTTTGTCTTTAAGGGAGGGGTATAGTTAATTCGGTCAAAAGAAGGCATGTTTTTATGAATTTTTTTAGGCGCTCTGGTTAGTGCCAGTGTATTGAAATAAAATTAT
>NW_017299993.1:128695-144217 GCF_001594075.2 Trachymyrmex cornetzi | reverse complement strand
GTAACATCTTGAAAAAAAAAGTACGATTTTTACTCAAAATTCCGATTTATTTATCATTGTTAAATAAAAAATAATCACTAAAAAAAAAAACTCGACAGCGTTACCTCAAGAAACTCATAAACTAACTAAAAAGTTTTGGTTTTTTGATTTCAGATGATTCAGTGCCGAGAAATGTTGCGCACCGCAGGACGTCTTTTTTTCGAGGCGCCTCCGTCGATCGCGTGCCATTTGCACAGTTTTTAATTTTTTGCGTCCAAATTTTTACTGAATATTCTTGAGATGTAGTTTTATTATTATAATTTTATTTCAATACACTGGCACTAACCAGAGCGCCTAAAAAAATTCATAAAAACATGCCTTCTTTTTGCACCGAATTAACTATACCCCTCCCTTAATGTATATACCCTCCCCCCTCTGTCTCTCCTCCCATAGGGTGGAACTATTCCATCAGTTTCAACTTAAGTAATATGAAAATTTACGATAACAAACAATATCTCTTTGCAATGACGTAATTGTAATTACATTATACAATCATGATTGCTCCTTGAGGGCACAAACATAACTTTTAAATAATCTGATGTATCATTCAGAATTTTAGATCTTAATATCTTATCTTAGAACTATAATAATAGATTCAACCAAAAAATTCTGATTTATCCATTTTCAACCAAAATTCCAATTAATGCAACTAAATTCTTTCCAGTACGGTAAATAACGAAAAGCAAAATAAACTAAACTAGACTCTTTATTACCCATATAAGTTCTTTTACTATTTCTATTATTTATTTATATATCATTATTTGAGAAAAGGCGAAAGAGTTTATTTCAATCAAGTAATAAAGAATCGAAAATATAAGTGAATGAGAGAAAAAAAAGAGAGAGAGAGAATTATTTTTATAAATAATTTCTTTTGGATTTTGATCGAATTATATTATTTTATTGCGTATGTAGATTTATGAAATATATGGGGATATATTGCACACAAATATTTACCTGTTTATTCGCAGCGGGAATGCATATCCATTCACATAGGACAAGCGGGCGTGCAAATGGGAAACGCCTGTTGGGAGCTTTATTGTCTGGAGCATGGTATTCATCCAGACGGACAAATGCCCAGCGATGTTAGTGTGGGCTCCGGAGATGATTCCTTTAACGCGTTCTTTTCCGAGACTGGTTCGGGGAAACATGTCCCACGAGCGGTTTTGGTCGATCTCGAGCCAACGGTGGTAGGCAAGTGTCCTAGAAAGAATAATTGATTTCTGAGCATTATAATTGAAAAATTCATTTATTAAAGAAATTATTGATTGTTGAGTTGCAAGATACAAATTTTTATAACTTTACGTTGCTGAGAGTTACGTCTTGATCATTTAATCACTGATTATTTAATCCTGGTCTCGAACATTTAACTCACATTTATTTCACTGTAAATTTTTCTTAAATACGTGTATTACATATTAATAACTAATAGAATTAAGAAGATATAATAACGAATTATATTTTTAATACTTTAGATGAAGTGCGCACGGGTACTTACAGACAATTATTCCATCCGGAACAAATGATTACTGGAAAAGAAGATGCGGCTAATAATTATGCCAGGGGCCATTATACAATAGGTACTTCAATTTATCGTCACAATTGTAAATCTGTAAAAAGATTGAAGCTTAATTATAACGTATTATAAGCGATTGGTCAAAAATATTCTATATAAATTTATTCTGTAAGCTTCATTTTGTAAGAGAAGATCATTAAATATGTTTTTTAATAGAGTGATAGTCATTAATAGAGTGATGTATTATTAACCGACCTTGCGATTTTTCAGGAAAAGAAATTATAGATCTCACTTTGGACAGAATACGCAGACTAACAGAGCAATGCAAAGGCTTGCAAGGCTTCTTAATCTTCCATTCTTTCGGCGGTGGCACAGGCTCCGGATTCTCGAGTCTACTTATGGAACAACTGTCCGCAGATTATCCGAAGAAAAGTAAACTGACCTTTAGTATCTATCCAGCTCCACAGGTAATATTATTCTCCCTACTCGGGATATTTCGATTTTTGCTTAAGAACTCTGATTTCTTCGAAAAAAATTCAAATGATATAATTTAATTTTAATTTAATTTAATTTAATGATATAATAATATAATCTGTATACATATACATTTCTGTTTGCTTCCTTGATACTATTTAATGAATAGTCTACTTTTCCAACAATCTATGAAACTATCGATTTGTTTGATTATCTAATTGTTTTCTTCATTACGAAAGTGTTTACATTTTTCATAGGTATCGACTGCAGTAGTGGAACCTTACAACGCAATTCTGTACACTCATCCGACGTTAGAGCACAGCGAAGTGGCTTTTATTGTAGATAATCAGGTGTGTACTTTTGTATAACATCGAATGTAAAATCGACGTAATAAACCTTATATTTGTAAAATTTATTACATTGTCTGAATTTCGTGAACACTTTACAACTCAGTTATTGACAAATCGATTGCGAAACGGTAATTTCTCTTAGAAATGGATTCTACTAGTAGAAAGCTTGCGTGCTTTCTACCCAACATTTCACATGTCTAAAATAAAGTTTATTAGGACAATGTCGTAGCTATATACGCTGCTCTACACGGAGTGGTAATGGCGAAGTCTGTCACTACAATCGCGTGTGTTATATTCATAGGCCATTTATGAGTTATGCAGGAGGAACTTAAATATCGATCGACCGACTTATACGAATCTGAATCGGCTGATTGGACAAATAGTCTCATCCATCACCGCCAGTTTACGATTCGATGGAGCCCTGAATGTCGACCTCACTGAATTCCAGACGAATTTAGTGCCTTATCCACGTATTCATTTTCCACTCGTAAGCACCGTTTGTTAAAGTTTATGAATTTAATATTTATAACGTAAAAATCGAAAAAATCATACGATTATTTAATCGATAATTATGTGCTAATCTTAATTATGTGCTAATTAAGTATTACGTTTTATCATCATGCAGGCTACATATGCTCCGGTTCTGTCAGCAGAGAAGGCTGGGCATGAGAGAGTGACTGTCTCGGAAATAACAAGTTCCTGCTTTGAACCGAATCATCAAATGGTGAATTGCGATCCGCGCATGGGAAAATACATGGCAGTATGTTTGCTCTACAGAGGCGACGTGGTACCCAAGGATGTGAACGCGGCGATCGCGATGATAAAACGTCAGAAGCATGTGCAATTCGTCGAATGGTGCCCGACGGGATTCAAGGTACTATAAGATGATCAAAGAAGGCTTCTTTTTAAAACGGAGAAGAATTCAAGAAATGAAAAAAATCCAAAAGAATCTTATTGGATCGTACATGTGTAAGCACAACCAATAAGAAATAGGAAATAATGGCCTATATATAACGCGCGGTTGAAGCTGAATCTTTAATGCTTAATAATTTCATGTGAATTTGCATAACTATACTATGTATGGATGTACATGCATATATATAGTATATTTATAGTTATTTGTAGGAATGCACCGGATATCCGAAAAGAATCCGGTATCTGGTATTATCCGGCACTTTTTTACTATCCGACCGGATAGCCAGATATCATTAATATCCGGTTGAAATTTTATATCGTTAAATTGTTGATTTTTTATTATAAAAGGTTCTATAAATACGAGTATGCATACTCATAATGCTATAATATCTTATTGCTGCAAAATTACAATTTTTTTTTATCATCTCCGTTGATAATCAAGTTATCATCTCCATTGATAATCAAACTCGGACGATAACATTAAAATCATAATTGTTATCACTATTTTTCCCTTACACCCTGCTGCAAATTCCCATGGGTTTTTTCATGGGTTCCTATAGATGACTATAAGATTCTATAGGAGCTTGTGTAGTTACCTATAGGTATACGTAGGACATCCATAGGAATGCAATAGGTTAGTACCTATTGCATTCCTATGGTATAGGTACCCACAGGAATGTGGACAGATGCCTCCATGAGAACTAAAAGGGTGTATAGGATACCAGTTTGACGTATAGTAACATGTAGGCGTACGTAAGACAGTGGGGAGGTACCCCATGGAGACTAAAAGTGCCTATAAACGGGGTGATCCCGATTGATCACCCCGCTCGATTGGACACCACAGCGACCAGTGCCTAGGAGCTTTGTAGTCTCAAGCGCTGTGAGTGGCTCGTGTCCAATTGAGCCGTGTCCAACTGAGTGCCACCCCCTATAAGCTATCATAGGATAATGATGTATACACATTTCTGTTCTATATGCACCTACATGTTCCTATACGTCAAGATGCAGTATCCTATAGGCCTTTAATTCCCTCTTCCGCATTCCTGTTGGTACCTATACTAACTTGAGAGAATAATATATATAACATATTCTATAGAAATAATTAAAAATAGTTCAAACTGAATATAATTCCATATTATGAATTTAACAGGGTGTTTTTATTTTAGATTAATATTCTTATGGCTTTCACGGGTGCTTTCTATATAAAGATTATGCGTTTGGCGGGTTTTCTCCGTGTCTAGATCCATTCTTGAAATTCCAACGTTTCGTACTAAATTTCCTATGTCATCCTATATATACATGCTGCGTAAATCCTATAGGTATCTATTGTAAGAAATTTAGAGGGAATAGGCACAACAGAGAAGCTATCAGCGTCAGGGCTGTGTGGCTCAGTGGCAGAACGGAAGTCTACCAATTCGGAGAAAAGACCAGGCCTGGGTTCGAGACGAGGAACGCCCTGATATTTTTCTCTGTTGTCATCAATTATTTACACTGTATAAGCTCCTACAGAGCTTGTGTTCCAAAACTTACTGTCAGCACTGAAAATCGATAATGCACATAACGTAAACTATAGATTTTCAGTACTGGCAGCAAATTTTGGAACAGAGCCAGAATCTTATAGTCCTCTATAGGAACCCATGAAAAAACCCATGGGAATTTACAGCAAGATAGGAGCCTCCTCCCATGGGGACCTGTCGAATTTACCATGGGTACCTATGATTAGGCAAACCCATAGAAAAATTTCCCATGGGAATTTGCAGCAGGGCAGTCCCTTTTCCTTCATTCCCTTTTTTTCTTTTTTTACTCGGCTTTTTTTTGTTATGAATCGTAAGTTGACATTGTCCCGGAATCCGATCAAATATCCGGAAAATATCGGATATCTGATTCGAAAAATTGCCTTCTCGGATATCCAATGTTACATTCTTTTCGAATACCTGATATCCGATAATTTTACGATCCGGTACATCTCTATAGTCATTTGAACTGCACGCCGTCTTTTTTTATTTACTTCAAAAAGAAATCTCACTGCAAAAAAGAGTAAAAATCTGCCACTCTTATTCAAGAGTGCAAATATTTTCATTCTTTTATAATAAGATTTCACTCCAAGAAATTTAGAGAGTTAAGTATTTTAAGGATTCACAATTTGTTATTATGTAAAATGAATGTTTATAAACTCCTCTTAACTGATTTTTCATATTTTTTAAGTCGATTACAGTAAAGTATCACTGTATTCCCATGTTAACAGGTGGGAATAAATTATCAACCACCCACCGTTGTACCAGGTGGAGATCTCGCGCGGGTAGAAAGAGCTGTTTGCTGTCTCTGCAACACGACAGCGATCGTGGACGCATGGGCCCGACTTGATCACAAGTTTGATCTCATGTATGCCAAGCGAGCTTTCGTACATTGGTAAGAAGTTTGAGTTGAACGTAAATAATATCGCTTGCCATCTAGCATTAACGTACTTGTCTAGACCAGCTAGAGCAAAAGATTTTCCTATGTAACATGACGAATTACCAAAGGTAACTTGTACCAAACTGTGACGAATTTGAAAAATAAACAATTCATCAAATAATATGTGTATTGTTCAATATAGATAGCATCATTTGTTGCCTAACATATAGAAAAAAAGATTAGGGATGAATTGATAAAAATTTCCTGAAAGTGAAACAATAAATTAAGGCTTATGTATTATAAAAAAATAAATAACATTGAACTTAATAACATGTGCATAAGGTATAAAGAAATGATATATTCTTCATTTTTTATAATTTAAAATTAAATTAAAATTGATAAAAGATAAAGACTAAATTGAACCAAGATTAAAGTAAAATAGACATTACTAAAACACGATGTACTAAATTCTGCAGGTTCGTTGGGGAAGGCATGGAGGAAGGTGAATTCTCGGAAGCTCGGGAAGATCTAGCCGCCTTGGAGCTCGATTATCGCGAGGTGCAAGAAGATGCTGTTAACACTGAGGAAGAAGAGGAATACTGAACTCGCCATATCATTATAATAATTTATACTAATACATGTTGTGTAACACGTTCTATCATTATGTCATATTCGGATGAATCTTTAATTTACGTTATTTATTACCGTTAACAGTATTCTTACTGCAGATGACTTATTGTATCCGTATAAATAAATTATTTATACATTCTAGCCAACATGCATTTTTTCAAAGCGCGTCTATTTTTAAATTACACATCCCGCTCGCATTGATTCATTGAATTACAAGACTCCATCGATAATGTATCAATAGCGGGCATAGCGGGATTCTCTGAACGACTTATGTCCGTTTCCACCAATGTAACATTAGGCCTGTTCTTTTTGGCTGAACTTTTGCACCAGTTCATCTTTCTTCCTTTTCTATCCGGAAAAAAAGAAGAGGAAGAAAGATGAACTGATGCAAAAGTTCAGCCAAAAAGAACAGGCCTTTTAATCTCAAATATTAGGTCTGTTTTCTGTGGTTGAACCAGTGTACACTTTTGGAACTTCCCAGATAACCAAGCATGCGATACTCGCACCAACCTGCACAAGATACCGCTACCGTACTGTTAATATACTGCCACGAGGTGGCGGTGTGTGGTGGTGGTGTGTACGGCATAACCGTACGGTAGCAGTACAAAAAATCTATATGATATTATAGTACAGTGTATTAACACTGTACCTGTACTGCAGGCAGGTGCAGACATGACTCTTATAAGCTGATATATCTGGTAGATAGGGAATAAATAAGTACAAGTTGGAATAGCTTGCGATACACTATAGTACATGCAACATGTAAGGCAATACACATTGTGGAATAGCTTGCGATACATTATAATACATGCAATATATAATGCAATACACATGCAACAACAGGGTATAAATTCTATTGCAATACACTATTATACATGCAGCATAATACAATACATGCAACAATTAGATACACGTTGGAACCTTAGGTATTGGTGATGATAGTAGCAAATACTGCTTCGGTGTCTACCATGTGCTGATTCTGTAGAGCTCGCCTTCTGCTCGCTGTAGTCGGTAGCACTGATGTCATGAACGGGCCGTCTCTAGGGCGTGCATGCGGATGTGGTGGACCAGTGTATCCGGGTAACATGGCTTTGTGATCGGGAGAGCGCCCCATGGGGCACGGCTTGTTCTCTCGATTGCTCGGCCGCCCCTGCATTTCCGCGTGTAACAGAATCGGTCTAAGAACTGGAGTAACTCGTTGCTGTGGGAAGCCGTCCGCAGTAAGAGAGTGAAAGAGTTGGCAACGGGTACTAACCTGACCCTGACCTAGGTGGAGGTGGGGTCCGTGGTGTCTGGCAAAATACCTAACAGCCAAATTTATTTATGATATATATATATATATATATATATATAGAACAAAATGAGGGATACAGCCACCCTCTGAGAAAGAGGCGAAAGCAACACGCCGCAGTATGGGCAAAGCAACACGCCGTACTGTTGGCGAAAGCAACACGCCGCAGTATAGGCAAAGAAAAGCAACACGCCTCACTGTGGGCGAAAGCAACACACCGCACTGTTGGCGAAAGCAACACGCCGCACTGTTGGCGAAAGCAACACGCCGCAGTATTGGCAAAGCAACACGATGCAAAAGTATTCTGTTGGACAAATAGAGCAGTGATAAAGAAACGCTAGGTTTGTAGTACAACTTAAACAACTCAAACTATTACAAATAGAGTAGTGATCAACAAATAGAGTAGTGATAAAGCAATGCTAGGTTTGTAGTACAATTTAAACAATTTAAACTACGTATCGCCGACTGCCCGGCAATCTGGTTACGTAATATAGGTATACCGCCTGATTTAAGTAATTAAAATGCACGATGATAGGAAAGAGTCATGTCTGTAGGGCTGTTGATGCGTAACTTGGTCTGAAAATGACATAGCCTCTCACAGTCAAGTCGAACCTCACCTCCTAGTGGTACCTGCTGGAAACCTAGAGTAAGAGTTCCAAGACTCTGAAAAAGTGCTAACGAGGTTAAGGCGTGGGGTTCGGGCCGCAGACTCTGCCTGAGAAGGATGTGAGATATGAGGTGGTCTTGAGTCCCGTTTTGGTGTGACAACCGGCGTGGCGCGCCGTCCGACCCGGAGCGATATGATAGGGGTGTGAAGCTGTAGAGTGTAGCGATGGGTCAGATGCGTAACTTCCTGATCGAGGTCGAAAAGCATGTCCAGTAATCTGGGTAGCTGGGCATGTGATCTCCCCCAGAACAGCAGATCCAACCCCGATCGGAGGAGTGTCACAGCGTGTTTGTCATAGATTTCAAATATGAGCAAAAATTCTGACAAATCAAAAATTAAATTGACGGATAAAACTAAGACGACTAAGACTAAAACCGGGGCTAACGAGTTTATTGATCTGGACATAGACCCCTTCGAGAGAAGAGGTTCAGTTGGAAGATCTCCGCCATCACACGAAGGGTTTTGCCCACACTTCAACAGTAGACAAGCAAGTGCCAGAGGCAGCGACAGTGACAGAAGAGGTGGAAAAATCTGCTCAGGTTGGGGGAGTGAGATTGGTTAGTCACAACAGAACACTCTCATGCTCCTCAACTGAGTACGTTCTGGTTGAGGGACGTAGTAAGATCAATCGCCCGGTAAGAAAGAGCGTAATGGAGGTAATAAGTAAGGAAAGAACCGATCTTGAGAAGTTCCTTTTATGAAAGCAATAAGGTTAATAGAGCAGCAATTAAGTTTATCCTGTCTAAATGGACTAATCTCGAGGACAGGTTGAGGCAGGAAATAATTGAGAAAGAAAAGTTGCAGGCTTTACATAGGGAAAGAGCTAGATTAGCGGAGAAAAGTGGTAGAACTGAAGCAGTTAAGGACAAGAATAAGCAAGTATAATTCTCTGAAGTTGCCAGGTCTGAGAAAAAGGCGCAACGGAATGCTCCATCTAGAGCAATAGCGGGTAGATCGGTTGGGGCTACTGCGGGTAGCACGAAGCGACCCAGAAGTAACACGCTTATGGTTACTAGCACAACAAAAGAGTTGACCTCTGCTGAAGAGATTAAGAAAGCTCTTCTCAAAACAATAGACCCAGTCAAGAATCATATTAGGGTCAAAAATATTAGGATGGCTAGCGAAGGTAGGGTCTTCGTTGAGACGCTAGCGAGCACTGACCTGCAGAAGATCACCGATTGTCGGAGCCTAGGCGATACAGGCTTATCGGTAACTAGATCTTCAGCTAGGAAGCCAAGATTTATCAAATATGATGTTCCAGGCTACATGGATGAGAAGGACCTCAAGGAGGCAATCCTCAAACAGAATGCAGAGATTCACCAAGAAACTAACTTGGATTCCTTTAGGGAGTCATGTAATCCTAGATTTAGAGTAGGGAAAAAAAACCAGAATATGACGAATTGGATGGTGGAGACATCCCCTGAAATTGGCAATAAATTGGGAAAGGCTAGGATATTATATTTGGGATGGACTAGATGTAGGGTCTCGGATTTCATATCCGTAACGAGGTACTACAGGTGTTTGGATGTGGGGCACATTGCGAAGCATTGTAAGGCAGATAACGAAACCTGCTCGCACTGTGGCAAAGTAGGTCACCGAAGGGGTGATTGCCCTGATTCTGATAGGCCGGGATCCTGTGGATTGTGCATGAGGAAGAGGCTTCTTGCGCACGGCACATTCGATAAGAACTGTCCCTCATACAAGGTGGCATTGAGCAGATATGAGCAAACTATTGATTATGGATAGGAAGACTGCTGATCTGACAATCTTTCAGCACAATTTAGGGAAACGGTAGGGTAGCATCTGCTGAGCTAAGGGAAATGGCTGTGTCTGAGCGAGCCTCCATCCTCCTCGTACAGGAACCCTGGGTCGTGAGGGGGGCTGTCTGTGGCCTTTGAACGACATCGAACCGGATTCTCGCGGAGTCTCGCCAGGATGACACAATTCGGGCATGTATTGTGGTACTGGAGGCATCATTTGATGTGGTAGTGCTGAAACACTTGAGTTCACCAATGTTTGTATGCGCACAGGTCTCCAGCTAGTTTGAGGAACTTTTCGTAGTGTCGGTGTATTGCCCACCTTCATCCGAAATTGGGCCCCAAATGGAGCAACTTATGCGTATCCAAGAAGAGCTTCGAGGGAAGAGAGTAATTATAGGAATGGATGCTAACGCACGCTCCCCTCTGTGGCAGAGTGGATCATCTGATATAAGAGGTCTTGAGCTAGAAGGTTTTCTGGCCATGTCCGGGTGGTTTGTTGTTAATTAGAAGGGTAATAACCATACCTTCGCGTCCACCAATGGAGTCAGCAACATTGACGTAACTCTTTCTAGTGCTAGTCTCTATCCATTGATAGGAAATTCGAAAGTTGAAGTGGGCTGGACCAACAGTGACCATAGGGTTTTGGTCATTAAGCTGAGAAATGTTGAGTGCAGTTGCCTAATTCGCGAGGCAAGATTCAATATCACGAGAGCAAACTGGAAAGCTTTTCGAGAGAAATTCGTAGCAGAGGTCGGTGATTTAGAAGTGTAGTTGGTTGAGAGAGAGAGAGAGAGAGAGAGAGAGAGAGAGAGAAAGACGTAGTGATTGAAATGCATCGTACAACGTGGAACTAATATCACTCCGCGGTGACGCCGCGACACGAGCAAGACGACCACCTCACGTGGGCACGCGGGCCCAATCGGAGACGATTAAGGAGAGAGGGGCGGAGGACGACGTGACTACGGCCATTGTAAGACAGTTCAGTTCGGAATAAAGTGTTGACATATACACATCCTCTGAGTTCTCTCATTAGCCTAAAATTTCAGAAGTGGGATATGAGCCCGAGGTGCTCGATAGTAACGTTATGCGAGTACGCGAACTGTAAACCTGTAGTGATTCGCAGATCGCCACTGAACTTTATGTGCCGATAAATATTACGCTCGTTGGCAGTTAAGTATTCACGCGAGTGAAGGATATTACGTGAGAGAACACCGAGCTCTCAATTTACGCACTAGGTGTCGAGCACGCGCTTGCGTTTGACGGCCATTATGGAAAATTTGGCCACAACGAAAAATTTACGGTAGTGCTACTTAAGGAAACATTAAGACGCTTGGGCCTTTCTCTAAAAGGCGGCAAGTCGGAATTACTGCAGAGATTGTTCGAACACGATTCTACCGGTGGGTGGAAGCAGCTTACGAAGAAAATTCAAGAGGAAGAGACCTCAAGATACACTGGAGAAACCGAGGAGAACCACTCACAATCAGAAGAAGACGAAAACTTGAAAACGGGCGATGGGGAACGGGACCACACAGCCAGGCATATTCCCCAGTGGCAGGATGCCCAATTAGGAGAGCCAACTGCTCAAGATAAAGAAATGGAGATGCTGAGGAGAGAATGAGATCTGATGCAGCGAGAAATCGCACTCTTGCGCCGCGAAATGTGCACCGATTCGAACGCACGAGCTCCAATCTCGCCGATGATGACAGTATGTCAGGCTTCGTTAACGCGACCGTCACCTAAAGCCATAGGCGAATTATTAAATGAATTCGCTGGATCAGAGGATACGTTCTGGACCTGGCGGAAGCAGCTAGAGCTACTTCGGACGACGTATCAACTCGATGACGGAACGACGCGCATAATTATCTGAATGCGCCTAAAACAAAAGGCGTTACAGTGGTTCCATTCGAAATCAGAACACTTAGAAATATCGGTGGATCAATTAATTGAGAGAATGCAAAATATCTTTGATCATCGTCCCGCAAAGATGGAATTACGCAAACAGTTTGAGAAGAGAGTCTGGCGAAGTGACGAAACGTTTAGAAACTATTTTTATGATAAGACAATTCTCGCAAATTGAGTGCCGGTGGACAAAGTGGAGCTATCTGATTACATAATCGATGGCATTCCCGATGAGACAATCAGAAATCAAGCGCGCATGCAAAGCTTTACGGACAAAGAGAATTTACTAAGAGCGCTAGAAAAAATAACGTTGCGAGTAACGAACAAAAATGTCGACCGGGAGAATAGCAGCGCCGCCGCGAATAAACTGGACGTTAAACGAATGACGAAACCGCTACCCTCGGAAGCGTCGAAGCAGCGTGGCGCAGAAAACAAGTGCTACAACTGCAATGAGACGGGCCATATAGCGAGAAATTGCAGCAAGCCGAAAAGAAAACGAGGATCATGTTTCAAATGCGGAGCAACGGATCACCGATTACAGGCCTGCCCGCAAAAGAAGAAAGCGAGTGTTCCGCAAAAGATGTCAGCACAAGTAGAATCCGTGACGCAGATCTCTAGTGTTGAAGAACAACAGACTGGGAAGACAATGCAGATTTCCAACATCGTAGAGCAGCGAAAAGACAACGAGTTTGTTAAAGACATTAAAATTAAATTATAAATACACCGTGGTTCAATAAACACAAACAATTCTTTGTCTGAAAGGCATATACCACGAACACCAGGTAGTAGTGGCGACTATTACAATTCTTTTATTAAACACATGAATTCAAAATAAACGTTTCGGTCCCAGTCGGACCATCTTCAGTATTAACAGTACTATTATAATTAATTAGAATGATCCTATCATACGCAACATAATTATACAATTTAGTTAAGCCGTCAATCTTACTTAAAAATAATTTCTAGTCATATAATTTTAGCATATTTGTCATTACATAAACAAAAATTATTTTTCTCTTTTTTCTCCTAAAACGGAAGTCATAAATATTTTTCCTCCGTCACATAAGCTTCATATTTTGTATGTAAAAAAAATTTATGACTTCCGTTTTAGGAGAAAAAAGAGAAAAATAATTTTTGTTTATGTAATGACAAATGCTAAAATTATATGACTAGAAATTATTTTTAAGTAAGATTGACGGCTTAATTAAATTGTATAATTATGTTGCGTATGATAGGATCATTCTAATTAATTATAATAGTACTGTTAATACTGAAGATGGTCCGATTGGGACCGAAACGTTTATTTTGAATTCATGTGTTTAATAAAAGAATTGTAATAGTCGCCACTACTACCTGGTGTTCGTGGTATATGCCTTTCAGACAAAGAATTGTTTGTGTTTATTGAACCACGGTGTATTTATAATTTAATTTTGTTTGTATAACGCTGGCATTAATATGCGTTCAACAGTTTCGTTTTTTGAATTTATTAGAAATTATTTTGGTGTTCAAACTTGTTTAATATTAAAACAATATATTAAATTAATGCGGCATAATATTAGTGTAAGACTTAAAATACATTTCTTAAAAGCATGTCTTAAAGAACAACTAATTCCAGCACATCTACAAGGAATTAAAAATTATCAAGCAAATATAGAAATTAAAACTTCTAGATATAAAATGAGTAGATTAAAACACAACTTTATATTTAAAATGATTAGAATCGAGTTACAAGATGCATATAAACATTTAAGTTATGTAAGAAATGAATTATTTAAGCATCACAGATTAGTTATGAACGCGTTGCCTGAATATTTGTCATTCTCCTTTTTCCATCATCAAGAATTTGTAATTAATAGAATGTGGCGTATAGAAAATAATAGAATTAATAAAAAATTAGTTAACTTAAGAAGAGTTACAGAACGATGGAAACGGGAGAAAATAAAACCGATAAAATTTAGTGTATTGTGGTCAAAATCTGTAAATTCGAATATTGAATTCATTCCTTCGTATATTGAAAAGATTTCTACTAATAAAATAGATAATACGATTATACAAAATGTTTTTCAAGTTGAGATTGAACCATTGGAATTTGAAGATAAGTTTTCTTTAAAGAATATCAATGACAATTGGCTTATTAACTTGAGTAACATAGAAATTCCGGAGAATGTTAAAATTATATTACAATTAGGACACAAATTTAACCTACCTAATAATAAAATGGATAATGATAAAGTGATTTTGGAATTTATTAAACATATCGAATATAATATTAATAGAGTAGAGAATAACGGGCGTCATTCGATTAGGAATGATTGCATTCAGGCATTAAAGACATTATCTTACATTAACTCAATAAAAAGTACAGATGATAATTTAATTTTACAGAAAGGAATGAAAGAAGTTAAAAAATTTGTAGATGAACACAAAGATATTCTAATTACAAAAGCTGATAAATGCAACTCTACAGTTATTATGAATTTAGGTGAATATAAAGAAAAAATGCATGCTATGTTATCGGATATCGAAACGTACATTATTATTAAAAAAGATCCGACAAAAATGTTAACTAACCGAATACACATACTGTTGAACCGATGGAAAAACAAGGAATACATAGAACAATCTGCGTATAAAAAACTAAATGTTACGGATGGAACAGTATCTAGATCGTATGCCAAAGATTCACAAGGAAGGAAATCCTCTGAGAATGATCGTGAGTTGTATTAATAGTCCATTGTACCCGTTAGCTACGTATCTAAAACAAATTATAAATAAAAGTGTAAATAAAGGTTTTAGTTACATAAAAAATAGTTGGGACCTTATTAATAAAATAAATGGTAGGTCATTAGATGCAAATTATAAATTAGTTTCGTTTGACATTATTTCTATGTATACGAACATTCCGGAGGAATTAGTAATAAAAAGTATAAATATAAGATGGAATGAGATATCAAAAAATACTAGTATTCCGAAAAATGAATTTCTAAAGGCTATCTCATTAATTCTCAATTCGACATATTTTAAATTCGACAACCAATATTTTAAACAAATTTTTGGCATGCCAATGGGATCTCCACTGTCTCCCATATTAGCTAATCTTGTAATCCAGGATTTAGAAGAAGAGATTCTTAATAATTTGAATGTGGTGGTTCCGTTGTATTATCGGTATGTTGACGATATTTTGATCGCATTGCCATATGACCGGATCGATGACGTTCTATGTTCGTTTAACTAGTATCATAATAGATTGAAATTTAGTGTAGAAGAGAAGGATAATGGTTCTGTAAATTTTTTGGATATTACGATCAGAGTTGAGGAAAGCTGTGTCAAAATTGATAATTATAAAAAACCGACGAATTCGGGAAGATACTTGAGTTACAAATCGCATCACCCTGATGAACATAAGAAAGGTATTATTATAAGTCAATTTAATAGAATTCTTTTTCTTTCACATCCGGATTATCATAGGAGGAACATAAAAAACTTAATTAATTTTGCTTTTGAACGGTTATCCGTTGAACATAATATTCTCTACTATAAATTATAGAATAAAAACTTTATCGAAAAGAAAGAATTTGTATAAGAACAAG
>NW_017299993.1:123883-127438 GCF_001594075.2 Trachymyrmex cornetzi | reverse complement strand
ACTTCCGTTTTAGGAGAAAAAAGAGAAAAATAATTTTTGTTTATGTAATGACAAATGCTAAAATTATATGACTAGAAATTATTTTTAAGTAAGATTGACGGCTTAACTAAATTGTATAATTATGTTGCGTATGATAGGATCATTCTAATTAATTATAATAGTACTGTTAATACTGAAGATGATCCGACTGGGACCGAAACGTTTATTTTGAATTCATGTGTTTAATAAAAGAATTGTAATAGTCGCCACTACTACCTGGTGTTCGTGGTATATGCCTTTCAAACAAAGAATAACAGATTATTTTAAATATTTTGTATTTTAATTTTATGTCTTAAATAAAAAGAACTTGTTATTATCGTATAAATGGTACAATTCAATACCCATATATTTTTTATATAGTCATGATCATAAAAATATAAATACAAAAATTGATAAGTAATTAGTAATCAATAATGCATTTTAGTACATAGTATAATTAGTAATTAATAACCCAAACAGCACAAGGACATCTTCAGGACTATACTCTGAATATATGAATGTCCTCTAATGTCCCAGGATGTCCTAAGATATATTCAGGATGATCCTGAGGACGTTTTGTGCTGTCTAGGAATATAAAAAATTTATCGAAATAAACGCTCGATAAGAGCTTGTCTCATTGCAAACCCTTCTCCTGGCTGCCAGTGTGGTGGATTTACTGGGACATCATCACATTCATCATATACATCATCTTCATTACCCTCAGGAAGTTCATCACGGAATATTAATGCAAGATTGTGTAGCACAGCACATGCTATTACAATAGATGTAGAGCATAATAATTTTGTGCTGAGTCCTCTTGATAGACAAGGAAATCGGATGGCGAATCGGATGGACAAGGAATTGTTTCCATTCGCCATATGTTCTCTCTACAATTTGTCTTGTCCGTCCGTGAATAGTATTATACCTAAAAATAATATTTACATACATGCATATGTTAATATATTCATAAAACCATATATATGTATATATGTGTATATCCATAAATATATACATCAATTCCTCATCTGTCTGAGGATTTCCTATTGGTGTCAAAAGAAATGGTAAAACTGGATAACCAGAATCACACACACCAACTAAATTCCCATTTAACTTTCCCTCCATATATTGCATATATATCCTTGAGTTTTGAAATATCCTGCTATCAGTTGACTGCCAGGATATTCTGGTACAATATCCAAAAATTCCATACGAGGTCCAACAATAGTCTATATTATAATAAATGTTAAAGTGAAATTATTTATTATAATATTGTATCATTAGCATTATTTAAATAACTGTTAGAAATAATTATTACTAATTTTGAAGTAGTACACATACTTGTACATTTAATGAAAAGTATCCTTTTCTATTTCGATAAACTTCATCAAGACGATGGAATCTTGTATGTGTTAATCGTATATGTGTGCAATCAATTGCGCCGTCAATTCCGGGTAAACCAATTGCTCCCTTACCATAACCAAGAACGCGAAATAATTGATGATTCTCATTTCTTCTTTCCTGCGTAGTGGGTATCTGAATAATTTCTTTAATTAAACTAGCAAGTAGAGCTGACACACGAAAAATAATTCTAGATACTGTTGATTGTGACAATAATACTGTGTCTCCAACTACCATCTGCATAATATAATTTAAAAAAATTATTTTAATTTGAAAAAAGAGATATACACAAATGCATTTATTATAAATATATCATATACTTCTAACCTGAAAACTTGCACTTGCATAAAACCGTAGACAAACTAATAATTGTATAGCAGGAGGAATAGGTAAACCACGATTGTTTATTTTCATCAAATGTTCCTCTATTTTCGGTAGTATTCCATATAAAATAGATTCCTTACAGAATCTAAAGCGTCTTTTGAATTCCGATTCCTCGTAAAATTCGAATAAGTTATTTGCATCACGGATATAACGTTTTGGAATTCGTATTGCTCTAAGATCTTCAATATTCTCAATTTCTTCTATATTAATGGTTTCGATATTCATTTCAATTACGTGTTTAAATATCTGTTTCACTAAGATAATTATGATATCACACTGTATTCTAACCTTTTCACTAACGATAAATTCAAATAAGATCACCTTAAGAACACATTTGGCAGGACTTGACGAGGACGGTCTTATTGATACGTTATTACGTCATACAAGACTGTCTTATTTGAAGACGGTCTTAATCAAGGTATGCTTAAGGCGAGAGCTCAAGGTTACCTTAAGTCGCGATTATGAATCTAGACAGTGTCTTAAGAGTATACTTAAGACGATCTTGAATATAAGAACTGACTATGAATACGGGCCTATGAATTCATGACTAATAAGATAGTCTTAAGTCTGTTCTTATTTCGAACAAGATCTGTTTATGAATCATGCCAAGACTGCTCAAGACGTTTCGAAACAAGATCATCTTGGACAAGTCATGTCTTAAGATTTTACTCAAGCATTTACTTGTTTCATGTCTATGAATCTAGAAGGCATCTTAAGACCGTACTTGAGACGATCTTGAAAATAAGTTCTGACTATGAATACGGCCCTATATGCGTCTCAGAAAAACTTACACTGCTGAGGTTACCCGAGCTAAGAACAAAAGCGTGAAAGACTTTGTCACTAAGGCCCGATTGCACCAACGTTATTTTTGCTTAAAGCAAAGTTTAAAACTTTAAGTTTGTTGCACCAAGATATAAATGACACTTAAATTGCTTTAAATTTCACTTATCTTAAGCGGTGATTTCAGTACCGCTTAAGAGAATTTAAGGGACAGATATTACTGCTACAAGTCATATTGGTTGTATTATTACTGTTCGCGTACGAATTATTTGAGGTTATTAGAAAATGGATTTAGATTTCGATGTACTAGAAGATGATGAATTAGATGCATTTGATCTAGTTGTATATGGAATACCGCGAAACATACATATACGTGCTAATTATTTTGAAAAATATGACGACTTAAATTTTTTTAGAAGATTTAGGTTACGAAAACAGTCTGTTATTAATATATTAGAACAAATTCAAGATCGCCTGGAGTACACATTACAGGTAAAATTTCCTAATTTAATCCAAAAATTTTTAACCGTTTTTGACATTACTTACAAAACATTTTTAACATAAGGTTACAATATGCTACTATTATATAGTATATGCTAATTACAAATGTTACAATATATTATAATTATTTATAAAAATTTCTTTAAAATTATTACTATAAAAGAAGAAATAATTTTGCTCTTTTCTAGAAATAATCCAGTTACACCAATGCAACAATTGCTCATTGCTCTACGTTTATATTCGACTAATGGATTTTTGATAACAATGGATGATTATGGTGGAATGGATAAATCTACAGTTTCAAGAATAATGGTGAGATTGTCTGAGGCTATAGCTTCATTGGCAAACATTTACATAAAATTACCACAAACACAAGAAGACATTTTACGAACTCAGAGAAATTTTTTTAATATTGCTGCATTTCCAAAAGTAATTGGTGTCATTGATTGTACACATATAAAAATACAATCTCCA
>NW_017299993.1:121575-123748 GCF_001594075.2 Trachymyrmex cornetzi | reverse complement strand
TGTATATAATATATGTGTATGTACATATAATATAGGCGGTGATGATGCAGAAGTTTTTAGAAACAGAAAATCATATTTTTCCTTGAATGTACAAGTTGTGGTAAATGCAGATAATGAAATAATGGATATTGTAGCTCGATGGCCCGGCTCTGTTCATGATTCAACAATATTTCAAAATAGTAATTTAAGAATGCTTTTTGAAACAAATCACTTTCACAATTGCTTATTATTGGGTATGTGATTGTAATTATAGATACTCTATATGATTTTAATTATATAAAATATATGATTTATGTTATTATATGAGCTTTTTTATTTTAGCATAATTGATTATTTATTTATACAGTTATAATGAATCTTTCTGTTTTAGGTGATAGTGCATATCCTACAAGACCTTACTTATTTACACCATTATTAAATCCTCAAGGCCCTGCTCAACAATTATATAATGAATCACATATCAGAACAAGAACTAGAGTAGGACACACGTTTGGTCTTTGGAAACGTAGATTTCCAATATTAGCATATGGATCTCGTTTACAAATCAATACAGTAATGACAATAATCATAGCAACTGCCGTGTTGCATAATATAGCACAACGTCAAGGGGAAGATATTCCTCCACCTGTTGATGAAGAACTTAATATTTTAGAAATTATTGCACATGATCGTGTACCAGTTCCTCCTCATCATCAAAATGACGCAGGCAATGCAGGTCTACTAGCACGTAATATATTAATTAATGAATATTTTAATAATTTGCAAGAAAATATGTGATAAAATATTAATTTATTTAAAATGATTTATTCGTAATGAAGAACACAATAAAAAATCTTACAGACTAATTTTGTAACATTACATTATTCTTTTTGTAAACATTTTTTTACATTTGTCATAATATATACTAATATTTGTATTTAGGAATTTTCTTTTAATATCACTTTAATATCCTTACATCTTATCCTTAAGTTTAAATATATATTTTATAGTCCAACAATCCGATATATTACCCTTTATAATACATAAAAAATATTTAAAACTTAAAATGTATCTTTTATATTTAATATTACTCTTCAGTCTTTAATATCATTTTTTTTAGTTTTTTTTTTATATGATGTACTTTAGATTCAACTATTTTTATGGACTATATTAGTTTAATCTTATATTCATAATCGTCTTAAATACAACTTTAAGTTATTGTATGATCATTTTATTAAATAAAATCCTTAAAACTCTCTATTCATGACTAGAAATTCTATATCAGAGTTCGGCCACGAATGGTTTTGTCAAAATCTTATGAAAGAAGATATATATAATTTCTCCTTGTCAATACTTATATGTATATACATATGTATATACGTACTCTCTTGCTGTAATTTACACTATTTCATTGTATAACTTTAATTAAGATAATAGAGCTAGACAGTGTAAATTAGCGCGAGAGTAAATAAAGTAAAAATAAAAAATAAAACTAAAAAAAATTTTTTTAATTGTTAAGACGATCTTGAACTTAAGATCGAACTATGAATACTAGCTTATATCTTAGTTTGAATCTTTTAATTAATATTAAAAGGTTGTTGAAGAAAAGAACTTGCTTGCAATTTTTTAACTGTGCCTTTTTAATTTCTATGTTTAATTCTAAACTATTTTTCCTTAATTCAAATTCAATTTCAGTTTGTTTTTGTTTAACTTCCATTTCTTCCTTTTGAGCTATTAATTGCAAGTTTGCAAGCTCCATTTTAATATCTGCTAAATCACTATATTGTTTAGAAATGTGAGAACTGTTAAAAGCCATTATCGATGGCCTACGTCGTCGAGTTATAGTTTTAGACAGGGATGGGAAAGTTACTTTGTAAAAGTAATTAATTACAGTTACAGTTTTTCTGTTTCAAAAAGTAATTAATTACCGTTACAAGTTATTGACTCTGAAAAGTAAATCGTTACAGTTACAGTTACTGAAAAAGTAACTTTAAGTTACTTTTAAGTTACTTTTTTCATCGGAATTTTTACTAGTAGTATCGATACCATTAGGGCTGTATTCAGAAACGTTATACAACTCTATCTTCATGCATCGTTTTACCCTTGTTTTTCACCTAATATTAAACAAGGATGATACACGGGGTCATCAGAGTAATGCAGCCTAGGACAATTAAAACAAAAGACTGACTTACAC
>NW_017299993.1:120568-121540 GCF_001594075.2 Trachymyrmex cornetzi | reverse complement strand
TCAAAAAGATAAAAAAATTATATGGCAAAGACGTTTTTCGTTAAAGTAATATAAACACATATGAATATAAATATGAATATGAAATAGCACACATATATAATGTTTAATATAAACACATATAAATATGAATATGAATATGAAATAGCACATATATTCAATGTTTTTTGTAGAAAAAATTCTTTTTATATTCTGCTAAAAGTTGCAAATAAATTCCAGCACTAATCCAAAATGGTTTACAACCGTTCACTGAGCGCTCTTGTATTTGATTGACGGATTCCACTAGATCCAAAAATATAGACCAAACAGGTACAAGAGATCATTTAACGCTTTAATTAAATTTCTTTCTTCTGATTAATTAAATGTTTCGAAGTATTTGTAGTACCAAATGGACACTACCGCGCACTAAATTGACAAATAAGTTTAAAATATATAAAATAATTATGAAAGTAACTATTAAATTAGTTATTAGTTACTTAAAAGATGTAACTAAGTTAAGTTATAGTTACAGATGGAAAGAAAGTAACGAAGTTAAGTTACAGTTACTGACAAAAAAGTAACTCTAACTGTAACTTCGTTACAAGTAACGAGTTACTTCCCGTCCCTGGTTTTAGATGTATTTGTTTGGTTTTCTTTGGATGATTCTCCTTGATCTTGAAATGTATTACTTTCATTTACTTTTAATGCTGTATGCTTAGATGATTTTAATTTATCCGGTACATATGTACGCCAATTTAATGTTGCTTTTGATTTCTTTACCTCCTTGTTTTGCAATGCACTCATATTAGAATTCTGTAAATAAAGAGAAGTTATATAAATTATGATCAAATCTATTGTAATTAAATTTATAATTTAAGTGACTGTAGAATAATATCCGGATATCCGGAGACGTTCCGGATACACGATCGGAACCAATTATTTTTTTTTATTCGTCTGTAGTCTCACAAGGGACCATCTCGGTTTGTACAACAAGTT
>NW_017299993.1:116025-119373 GCF_001594075.2 Trachymyrmex cornetzi | reverse complement strand
CCCGCCATTTTCCTTATTTGCATCTTATGTTATCAACTTTCGCTGATATCAAGCATTTTCAATAACTTGTTGTACAAACCGAGATGGTCCCTTGTCAGACATTACACTAGAACTTTAAAATTTGGGTTCCAATCTCTGGGACAAGCGTAGGAAATTTTCGAGCGCAATTACGAGCGATAACGCGGAGTTTGCATTATTTGAAGAGCTTTCGAGACCGTTATCTCTTCGAATTATTTTTTTTTTATCGTCAGACATCGATCTCGTTCTTTTAGATTTTCCCACAGGACGCGGGGACGAAGAAGATAATTTTTGGTCGCATGTACGAAAGGTCTTGCAAGATTTTTTATTCATTCGGTTCCCTTCGCGGACTGCAATCTTCCTTTGAAACTGGACGTACATTTGAAATTTTTGGACACATGTATATATGCGTGATTTTCTATTGTCTGTTATTTCTGTGTGTGGTCACCTTTAATTTTCGCTCCAGGATCGCTCCAAATTCAACCACATAATAATATAGATTTAGGTACACTATAAAATATAGACTAATTGTTTCATTCACTAAAACTTACAACATCTATATTATATGTTGTGTGTGTATTATTCATTTCCTTAGAATAATCTTCCTCTAGTACTTCATACATACAACATTCTTCCGTATTTGAGTCTAATTCAATGTTGTGATCCATAGTACTGTTAGTCACACTGTCAAGTGTGTTATTTGCACTGGAAACGGAGGTAAGTATGTTTGTTGAATCAGAATCAAGTATTATTGTATCAGAATCAAACATATTATTAAGCCCTATATAAAGAAAGTACATTTGTTAGATATAAAAATAATTATATATGTAATGAAGAATGGCTCAATATAAATAACAACAATAAAAATAAGAACAGCTACAAGCCAAGAAACATCATAAAGTAAGTAAAAGCTTAAAATAAACACATGTAGTAGCTAGCAAAATAAATATATTTCAAAATTAATACTAACAATAATGCCTAACAAAAATACCTAACGATCGTTTCAACTGTATTTCGGTCATTTTCAAAGTATAAATTAAAACCGGAAGACAAATAAAATCGCACGTGTATTAATCATATAAATGGTAATGAGTTAAAAAATATATAATAAAAACCACTATAGTCAAAACATGCTCCATTCAATAATCCTCCATCTTCACCGTTGTTCCTTACTGATCATAAAAATTGCCCTTAATGGTCATAGTCCTTAAATAACATTGTAATTGATCTACGCAATCCGGTTAGAGACGCAAAAATCTTCAAGCAAGTCCAAGTCCTTATACAGTAATTTCGGTAATCTTCATAATTCGGTTTAAACACGTAAGCAATCAGCCGTCAAAAACCTCCTAATGCGTAAAGATAAATTCTAACCAAAACAAAACAACGTACAGAATGTAACAATTAAAACAGTTAAGTTAAAAATTCGCAATGTAATAAAGTACCGAACGCATAAAAATAAGAGATAAAAATTAAAACCTATTATCTAAATAAATTCACAATGTGGCAACAAATAAACAAACTTTAATGAAAGTGTGAATCGTGAAAAGCTAAAAAGTCAATATAACGGCAACGTCAGAAAGTAAATGGCATATAAAATTTTTAAGAAATCTTAACAAAAAATAAAAATACCTTCAAAATGGATGCTTAGTCACATAATATCATGGTTTGGTCAGAAATAAAAAATATTATAAATAAGTCGATTGAATGTATCAAGAAGATACCGTAAGTAATAAGCACATTGACATCAAGCACACTTTGCGGAAAGATGTGAACCGTACAGACGACAACAAGACAATGAACAGCGGCTTAGCCATGTGCCGCGGAGTTTAAACCCACAGTAGGGGGGTAGAACAAAGAAAAGAAACTATGAAGGAGACGACTCTCTCCCTCGGCGTTAGGATTAAGTTAGCGGCTCTCTGTGCGAGTACCAAGAGTATCGAGCAGAGCGGAGGGGCGAAGCCCCGGAGAGTACTTGTAATTGCTTCACTACTGTAATATATCATATTTGCTTCATTACATTCTTTTCAAATATAATTGTTCTTATTGTTACGCTTTCGCGTGGTTTATTCTTGTGGCCTATCTCTCTCGCCCTCCGACAAATTTCCCACGCCTCTTGTGACCCACCCTCTGCCGTCGCGAAAACGTTACGGGCAAAAGTGAGGAGATTTCGAAAGGAGTGGCACGCTCTCTCGTGCCTGGCGCCCAACTTAAAATAAGAATTATAATTTTGGCCGAAAAACCGCCTGGCTGTCGCAAAATTCTGCTACCGAGGGAGAGAAGATACTTTTGCATACTTTGAGTACCGAGAACACGCGACGAAGTTGTGCCGTTGCTCGCGAGTACGGTTACAAATTTGGCGTAACAAATAATATACGTAACAATAAGACAAAAACGTTACGGACAAAAGTGAGGAGATTTCGAAAGGAGTGACACGCTCTCTCGTGCCTGGCGCCCAACTTAGAATAAGAATTATAATTTTGGCCGAAAAACCGCCTGGCTGTCGCAAAATTCTGCTACCGAGGGAGAGAAGATACTTTTGCATACTTTGAGTACCGAGAACACGCGACGAAGTTGTGCCGTTGCTCGCGAGTACAAATAAAAAAATAAAGGCGTAACAATAACGCCTTTATTTTATTAGCTACTACATGTGTTTATTTTAATCTTTTACTTACTTTATGATGTTTCTTGGCTTGTAGCTGTTCTTATTTTTAAAAATAATTATATTATAAAAGAATCAATTTGAAGCAATTACCTTTGACTGTTTTACTGTTCATTAATGTTAAGATAGAATCGTGCATTGGATCTAGTACTTTGTATGTTGGTCTTCCACCACCAGTTTTAAATAGTTCCATCTTCTCTTGTGCTGCCATTTTTCTTGTCTCTTTTTTCATGTTTTCATAGAACTTTTTTAATGAGTCTGTTGTGCGATAAGTCTCATTTGGTGCTACAGCATTGAATTCATTTGCGACTGTTTTCCAAGTGTCATTTTTATCTTTCCATGTTACTTTATCTGTCTTTTTTGATTCTATTATATTCAGGGATGGGAAAGTTACTTTGTAAAAGTAATTAATTACAGTTACAGTTTTTCTGTTTCAAAAAGTAATTAATTACCGTTACAAGTTATTCACTCTGAAAAGTAATTCGTTACAATTACAGTTACTGAAAAAGTAACTTTAAGTTACTTTTAAGTTACTTTTTTCATCGGAATTTTTACTAGTATCGATACCATTAGGGCTGTATTCAGAAACGATATCCAACTCTGCCTTCATGCATCGTTTTACCCTTGTTTTTCACCTATTAAACAAGGATGATACACAGGGTCATCAGAGT
>NW_017299993.1:115713-115967 GCF_001594075.2 Trachymyrmex cornetzi | reverse complement strand
TTATTCAAAAAGATAAAAAAATTATATGGCAAAGATGTTTTTCGTTAAAGTAATATAAACACATATGAATATAAATATGAATATGAAATGGCACACATACAAAATGTTTTTTGTAAAAAAAATTCTTTTTATATTCGGCTAAAAGTTGTAAATAAATTCCAGCACTAATCCAAAATGGTGTACAACCGTTCAAGCGGAGCGCTCTTGCATTTGGCGGATTCCATTAGATCCTAAAATATAGACCAAACAGGTAC
>NW_017299993.1:110541-115632 GCF_001594075.2 Trachymyrmex cornetzi | reverse complement strand
CCGATTAATCAAATGTTTCGAAGTATTTGTAGCGCCAAGTAGACACTACCGCATACTAAATTGACAAATAAGTTTAAAATATATAAAATATCTATGAAAGTAACTATTAAATTAGTTACTAGTTACTTAAAAGATGTAACTAAGTTAAGTTATAGTTACAGATGGAAAGAAAGTAATGAAGTTAAGTTACAGTTACTGAAAAAAAGTAACTCTAACTGTAACTTCGTTACAAGTAATGAGTTACTTCCCGTCCTTGATTATATTTTTATATTTGGTAATAATATTTATTAAAGTAGCTTTTTCTTCTGACGTATAATTTGCACTACGTACTCTTTTTTTGGTTTGTTCAACTTCTTCTGTCATCTTTACAAGTAATAATAAAAAAATTGTAAGACTTTGTATTTATAGACATATAATATTGTTATTTCTTCTAATAGTTAATAAATAATATACATACTTTAAATTATATATAATACTGACGAAATAACTGAAATATATATGATATATATGTTTTGATATTTACTGCTAATACCAGAAATCTGAAATACACATTATGTAAATTATAGATTTTCAGTACTGATAGTTTATATTAAAACACAGGAATAATTAAAATTTTAATTAAAATTAATTTACGTTTTTCTATTTTTCCCACCAATTCGTTGATATGTAATAATATAATGCCCTCAAACTCACGATTTGAGGTTATATGTATAATACCTGAATATTGGTCAGTCATAATTTATTAAATTTTCATACAATTCACTGTAAATAATTTATTTTCTCTCAATTTCCTGCTTAATTCGATTAAAAATATACTTTTAATTCTATTCGTTTTTATCGGGGTTGGGTAAGTTAATGTTTTTTTTTAACTGAATAAAGTTAAAGTTAATGGCTTTACAAAATTAATAAATCAAAGTTAAAAGTTAAAGGAATAAAAAATGAACTTAACGAAAGTTAAGTTAATATTGAATTAACTTAAGTAAAAAAAAAGTTAATTTCGAAAAAAATTATTTTTGAGGTCAAAATGTCCTAATTTTTCTTAAAATGAGATTAAATAACTGCACACACACAATTATATAGATTATTAAGTAAATTAAATTTTTAATTTTTTTTATGTATGATACATATAATTATATAACTATATAACTGTAAAAAAAACTAACATAGAGAAGATATAAAATTAGTAATTACATTTTTAAAAATTACATTTTAAGTTAAAGGTAAACTATCGATAAGAATACAACGTATCAATAATGACAAAATATTAAATAATAACAAAACTTATAATTCCTTAGAATCATATACATTGCAGAATCACGTGTGAAAATTAATAATAATAATTGACTTTTCTGGTTCTTAGTTCTTATTAAATTAGAAATAATTATTAAATTTTAATAAAAGCGTTATCTCAAAATGACGGTCGGTCAATTTTCCTCGTAAATCATCAAATAGTAAGCCACCTGCACTAAACATTCGCTCGACATGTGCTGATGACAGTATTGGTGTATTATATTTTTTGCGCGAAGAGTTTAAAGACAAGACGAGATTTTAGATTCGAGATTCTTGAAAAGCACGTGCCACGTGTCGATATGTCTGTATCGAGAGCACCACCGCAAACGCCGGACAACGCGATCCTCGAAAGTGAAGGCTCGCTACCAGCACCCGTAAGCGGAGACGGGATCGCATAAAATCGCCAGTTGCAGCCATCAACGATGCCTCGTCAAGAAGAATTCAGTGCGGAATTCCGGTACGTTCGACTGCCGACATTTTGGAAAAATCGTCCGATACTATGGTTCGTACAGTTAGAATCCGAATTCAGCGCATGCCGCATCAGATCAGACGATGTAAAATACAGCTCGGTCATCAGACACCTCGATAAAACCACGATGATATCGGTCACGGATGTCTTAGAGAATCCGCCAGCAACTGATAAATACCAAAAACTGAAAGAAACTCTAATTGCGAGATTCACCGATTCGCAGAAAAAGCAGATGAGAACACTTCTAATGAGCATCGAGCTCGGCGACAAAAAACCGTCGCATTTGCTTCTCGAAATGAGAGACCTGGCAGGAGAGACCACCACGGAAGGCCTGCTACGAACTCTCTGGTTACAACGGATGCCTGCCCGCACACAGGAGATGTTGCTAATATTCGACGACGCCAACCTCGATAAATTAGCGGACAAGTTCAAGGACCATCCTACAGCAGTGGACATCCACGCAGTGCAAACAACCACAACGAGCTCACAGGACAACATACAACAGCTGATCAACCAGGTGGCAGCTCTGACAGCAAAGGTCGAGAGGCTGATCAAACCATAGACTTATAAGATAGACGGAGCATCCGTACGAGAGAAGCTGAAGACGTGATAGAAAGAGAAAGAAACAGTGGCGGAGTAGTTCTCTTCTTTTCTAGTAGTGAATTGATTGGTCGCCGCGGTAGGCCGGGAAGTAGCCGAGAGTAACAAAAATAGACGTTCAAAAGTTGTGGCCTTACGCTCAAGCTAATTGGTCCCCCACCGCTCACTGTGAAAGAGGGAAACAATTATGTCTGGAGTAGAACTGTCCTTCAATGTTGTCTTCTCGTATGAATGCTCCGTCTATCTTATAAGTCTATAGACCAAACAGAGTCGTGCAAGAAGCCGTAGCAGAAACCGCGCACGATATCCAAGTAAGGGGTGGAACACGTCGACAAAAGATTCATGTCAGTAATATTATCATCAGAGATTCGGCAACCAGGCACGCAAATGTACGCCACCCTGCAGCAAGCAGACAAAAGCTCTACCGGGAAACGAATAGGACGCCATCAGCTGGAACCACCAACGACGGTCTCGAGGTATGTATCTCCTCGACTCCATGTTACCGACAAAATCACAGGTCTAATCTTTCTTATCGACACAGGCGCAGACATCTCTCTTACCAACAGCAGGGAACAGAGGAGCAGTCTTACCGACACCACTTGTCCTATACGCAGTCAACGGCTCGCAAGTCAAAACCTACGGACAAAAGCTACTTACGTTAGATCTGGGAGTAGACCAATCCCTTGGCATTTCACTATAGCCGACGTCTCTCGCCCTGTCATAGAAGCAGATCTACTAAAACATTACGGTCTGATAGTAGACATTCAAGGCGAATGCCTTATTGACAATATTACGCGGTTAAATATTCCAGGTTTTAAACGACGAATCAGCTATGTCGTCGCCAACATCTTGGATTCCACATCAGCATATCATCACATTTTGGCAAGTTATCCAGGAATCACCACGGAACCACGGTTACCCATCAAGAGGTCACACGGAATCGTCCACCACATCCAGACGAGAGAACCTCCTATAGCCAGCCGACCACGACGATTGCCTCCGGATAAATTGAAAACCGCGAAAGCAGAGTTTGCACATCTAATGCAACTAGGGGTCTGTCGACCATCAAATAACCCATAGGTGGCGCCGGGTGGCACCCAGTTGGACACGGCTCAATTGGACACGAGCCACTCACAGCGCTTGAGACTATAAAGCTCCTAAGCATCGGTCGCTGTGATTGGTGGTGTCCAATCGAGCCGTGATCAATCGGAATCACCCCGCGGCGCCGCTACACATGGTGCCAAAAAAACAATCAGGCGTGTGGAAATCTTGCGGGTTACCGAGGTTTGAAAGCCATAACGACTCCAGATCGTTACCGCTGCCTCACATACACGATCTCACCAACAACCTACACGGAAAGAGCATTTTTACCACGCTAGATCTGATCAGCGCATATCATCAAGTGCCTATATTGGAGGAAGACATTCCGAAAACGGCTGTAACCACACCCTTCGGTCTTTTTGAATTCGTGACCATGTCTTTCGATTTGCGAAATGCAGCACAAACCTTCCAACGCCTAATGAATAGCGTTTTGCAAGGTTTAGAATTTTGCTTCTGTTACGTAGACGACGTGCTAATAGCTTCAACCGACGAAGTACAACACCAGGGACATTTACGTCAAGTTTTCGAGCGACTCCAAGACGCAGGTATTAAGATCAACCCAGCAAAATGCAGGTTTGGACAACAGTCAATCGAATTCCTCGGACACGAGATTTGCAGTGAGGGTGTCAAACCTCTAGCCGACAGGGTAAACGTAATCACAAAATTTACACGACCTTAAACGATAATTCAACTTCGCAGATTCCTTGGCATGCTGAACTATTACCGCCGGCATCTTAAACATGCAGCTAAAAATCAAGCGCCGCTGAACGAGTTACTCAATGACAGCCGCAAAAACGACAAGAGACCTGCGCCATGGACTGCCGAAATCACAACCGCTTTTGAAGCACGCAAAGCAGAGCTGGTGAATGCTACACTCTTAGCACATCCAATCGAAGGAGTGACTTTACTCCTCTCTATTGACGCGTCGAACACCGCTATTGGAGCCTCGCTAGAACAGGTAAACGATAATCAATTATCACCTATAGCATTCTTCTCAAAAAAACTTAGCGACACAAGAAGTATAGCGCGTACGATCGTGAACTCTTAGCTATTTACGAAAGCATTAAATTTTTCAAAGACATTCTTTAGGGCCGTGTGATCACCATTAAAACGGATCACAAACCATTAATACATGCGTTCAGACAACGTCTAGATAAAGCATCGCTACGACAGGCGCGACAACTGGACTTGATCGCGCAATTCACCACGAACATAGCATACATCGCTGGAAAGGAGAATATTGTTCCTGATACACTATCTCGTATAATCGCCGTTCACTTGCCTGTCATAACCTCCACTCAAGAACTGGCCACAGAGCAAAGTAGGGTAGGTAGACCGATTCTAATTCAGGGGCAACGAGGAGGGGGGTACCCGCGGCGAGGGGGGATGACGTCACAGGGAAAAGGGAGGGGGATGACGTCACAAATGGTGACGTCACAGGGTGAGGGAGATGGTGTTACAGGGTAAGGGGGATGACGTCGGGGAAGAGAATGACGCCACACGCGAGGGGATGACTTCAGAGGGGTGTCCAAGGATAACGTCGCGGGAAATACCCGCGGGGAGAGGAGAGAATTACGGGGCCCGCGAAGGCGTAGTATACTGTCATCGTGGCGCGTTATCGGATAACGGGG
>NW_017299993.1:107069-107521 GCF_001594075.2 Trachymyrmex cornetzi | reverse complement strand
TTCAAGAAAAAGTGTCACAACTAGCCTCGCTCTACCCTACATCGAGACTCTGTACTAGATGATAGCAACACCTTTTCTACCGAATCGCGGTTTACGATATCACATAATACTCCACATTAATATATATAAATACATGTATCAAGTTACTTATATATATATATAAACATACTTGCAATTTTCCCTTCAGTTTACACTCGTCTACAATGTTAACGTCAATGGAAAAAGATTTTGACATATGATGAACAACGTTTGGTGCACATTATTTATGTATGTTCACGTTATCGGTTATCGCTATACTTAACATTTATACTTACCGTCTCTCTTCCTCTTACACACCGGCATCTTCTTCCCCCTTATGCGATTACATTTCGCATCTTGGTCCCACCAATTGTTTTTTTAATATATATATTAATAATAATAATAACTTAAATAATTACAGACACTGAGATATA
>NW_017299993.1:103710-105488 GCF_001594075.2 Trachymyrmex cornetzi | reverse complement strand
TTATAAACTCAGCTGCTTAAATGAACTCTGTCTTTATCAATACTTTTTATTCTGTGTTAACGATTAAACATATTTTATGTTTAATTAATATTATAAAGAGTTAAGATTTTAATTTTTCTGATTTGTTAATTAAAGCATTTAAAAAGAATATTACAAATTATTATATTTAAGATGACAGTAATCAAAATTTGATTAACATACACATTATCCTTTCACGTTTTTAATAATATGTAACCTCATTAAACAGTTATCTTCATGGTTCAACTTATCCTTCGAGAATATTCCACATGTCCACTTGCATCCTTCTAATTAATGTAATCTTTTCTTGTTTGTGAGATATATCAAGGATTTATAAGTACTCAATTATTAAACCAGATGAACATACAACGTTTTAAAGCATTTACCATTAGTCCATCTATAATTGTGTGAAGATTTATAATAATTTCAAGAAAAAGTGTCACAACACGCTAGTCCCGCTCTACCCTACATCGAGTCTCCGTACTAGATGCTATCAAACCGCTATCGAACAGCTATAAACGGCTATCAGACTGATATTTAACAGCTATAAACGGCTATCAGACTGAACCGCTATCGGTTCATTTCAATATCTATCTGTTATATTTATTTTAAATATCTACAGGTTAGGGTGGCGAAAATAAAAATATATTAATGTAAGATAACATAGATTTTATTTACAAATCTTACAATTCTTCCTGATGTCGCGAGAACCAGTTAAATATCTTAAATACATTTTGTAAAGCGCAATTCTTTGCGTGTTTTCCGCATCATATAGTGTTACAATCATCTAGATTACGCAGCACCAAATCGCGGTTTACGCTGTCACATAATGTTCCACATTAATATATGTATATATAAACGTACTTGCAATTTTCCCATCAGTTAACGCTCGTCTACAATGTTAACGTCAATGGAAAAAGATTTTGGTATGTGACGAACAACGATGGTTATTATTTTATGTATGTTTACATTATCGGTTAATTTGTCAGATCTATCAGGCAATAGGTCTGTTTGCGTTACATGAAAGCTCCAAATATTTTTGCACTTAAAATGAAATAGATATATATTTGGCTTTGAAAAGAGAGAAAGCAAAAATGTGGAGTGCAAAAAGTGCAAGCAACGCGAACAGAACTAATAGTGGTAAATGTATTTGTATCTTGCACGCAACATCTAACAAATCACTAATACACTCCATTATTGCAAGACTCACTAACAGCTATCTGACTGACCTACTGTCTTGGAACTGACTGACAGCGCGGGGCCTGTGCGAGATTTTGTAATAAAGATGTTCGTTGGAACATGATACTATTCCAAGGAAAAGAGCAATGGTAAAAAGTTTAAACCTTAGCCGAAAATTATATCACGTGATCAAATGATATCATGAATAAACTTCAGCATTTTTATCAATTATAATTTAATTGAAAATAAACAATTAATGATCGTCATTCTCGAAAAAAACTTCTTATATTCCGCTAATAAAGCAGTTGTATATTAACAGATATTGCACTGTATGGCAACGTCGCATCTCAATTATATCAAATTATATATATTTTTATTATTTGGTAACGTTGCATTTGTATCATATTACATTTATCATTGCAAAACATGTCAAATGTCCTTGAAAAAAATTTCTTATATTACGGGGACAAAGTCATATTGAAACTTGTAAATTTCCAGACGCTGCAATTGTGGTGTTGTAGCCGGACTCGAAGCTATTTGGCGCTATTCGGTCCCGCTTGCTTAGATTTGTCTCGGTCGCC
>NW_017299993.1:100781-103088 GCF_001594075.2 Trachymyrmex cornetzi | reverse complement strand
TCTGGATGTCCCCCGCTACAGTCATCGGTAAGTATATAACTTAGAATTTATTTACAGGTTCGCGGAATTCCCCCGCTTCACCCCTCTTTCTATATACATTATCTACATTAATGATAATTAGTCTTTTCGATGTCACGGCGAAACTTAACGTACACCCTGTACAATTCTCAGGTTCGTATTTCGCGGACAAGTCGTTTCCCTGACCCTATTGGTCGTTACGGGCGCGTTCTCCGATATCTTAACTTTTACTATGCCATAACAGGATTTATGGTACACCCGGTATGTTGCGCATGCTGATATTCGGTAGTTCCGCCCATTTTGTGCACCCCTCGTATATAACGGTTGCGAATTTTGCTATGTGAAACTTCGATATACCCAAACAGGATTTCGGGTACACCCGGTATATGTTTCCCGCTCCCCTCCGAGTATTCCGCTCCTAATGCGTCCTCGTTGGTTGTAACGGTTGCGTTTCTCGATATGTTAACTTTCGTTATGTCAAACCGAGATTTTGTGTACACCCGGTATGTATTTGACGCTCCCCTCCGAGTATTCCGCTCCTAAGGCGTCCTCGTTGGTTGTAACGGTTGCGTTTTTCGATATGTTAATTTTCGTTATGTCAAAACGAGATTTTGTGTACACCCAGTATATGTTTTTGGCCCAGACTTTGCTCCCGTACTTGTTTCCCGTCGTACCCGTACGTAACGGTCGCGTTTTCTGATCCCGCCGTTATTTGTTTATCAATCGTCAATTTCGCGGACCCCCCTTTTTTATCCGGTTCTGGTCGCTTTTTGACTATTCGCGTATTGTTCCCGCGTTTGGTTCTGCCGTTTCGGATTTTCCGAAACTATTGAGGCTATGCGCCTCTAAACAAAATCAACTTGTCTGGCTCTTTACACTGAGCACGTTAGAGGTCGTAACAAAATAAAAGTATTTTACGTTCTTTTTTTTTTTTCTAATCCTATCGGCTATATATTTATATATTCTATAACTACTTCTTTTTTCTTTTTCTTTTTTGTTTTTTATCCTTTAAGCCTTAACTCTATCTTATTCTATCAGTTATATTTACATCTGTGCGCTGTTTGGTCGCCCGCCTCCTGGGTTGGCGAGGCTGAGTCCGGAGTGGCAGGCGGAGGTTGCCTCCGGCTGCAGTGTCAGACTACATTAATGTCATCACCGGACGTGTCTAAAAATCTGACGCTTGCATTTTGATGTCATTGACCGGTAATGGTCATACAAATATCCGCGAGGTTTTTTGTAGAAAGTCAGTTTGTGTAAAATGGCTAACCGTAATTGTTCATCGCTCTCGCGTTTGATTTACAACCGGGAACTTGGTTTCCGCAATGTGTCAACACGCACTAATACTTGGTTTTCAAAATATCAGATAGAGCAGCAGGGTTACGTTTCGGTAAAAACGTTTAGTAAAATGGAAATAAGATCTGAAATTCATACGTGTACTCGGCACGTGTGTTATCGTTGATTTTTTTACCTTGGCGGAGACGTATGTATATTACCGACCTGCATGTCTATTATCCACCGAATTTTAGGTCTGAAGATTCTCCTGTGATTCCTCTGATAATGATGAATAAAAAGGGGATAGGATTTGAAAGCGGTTCGTGTGACGTTACTGCATCAGGCGCTCGGAAGACATGGATTCATACGTTCAACCGTAAGTATTTTATATATAGTTTTTAATAATTTTCTCTGCAGATCACTTATTCGTTTGTTTTTTTCATTACAGCGCGTCTTCTCGTACAATTTTGACAAGACTATTAGCGTTGACACCAACAGCGTACGAATTTCTGGAGATCGGGATCGCTGTGCTATCAATGTCTTACGTAGAAATTGCGATTGACGATACCCGAGGCAACCGCATCGTTCTGCTTCATATTATGTGGATGGCGTTAATCGAAAAAAAACGGACAACTATCCAGCGATTGGTGCAGTCATCTACGCCATCGAAAGTAATGATACTGGACCTTGTCATTAAATTTGTTGAAATACGTGATGTTGACAATGTAAAATTATCTTTATGTGACAAGTGTATGTATATGAAACCGTCGACTATACTTTTTATGCTTGAACTCGACACAATGTTTCGAGCACATATATTTCGATTTGCGCCAATATACAAATTGTATAAGCGATAAATTTAAATATTTTGTAATTATTTACATCAAAATTGTATTGCGAATAAATTTGAAGTGGTAAACACTTTGCGTAAGATTTATGATAAGAATTCAGTTATTGAATACGAATTAATAATGTGCGCTTCAGATAATATTGTATATAATGCATTATACAAAAAAA
>NW_017299993.1:98126-98585 GCF_001594075.2 Trachymyrmex cornetzi | reverse complement strand
ATTGGAAGCGGTAAACACTTTACGTAGGATTTATGATAAGCATTCTGGTATTGCATGCGAATTGATAGTTTACGCTGTAGATAATATTGTATATAATGCGTTGCATGAAAAATAAATGCATACGTAAATTGTATATCCCAAAGTTTGCAATTAATTGTTCCTTCCTTCCTTATCTCTGCGGTATCATGTTACGCGTCGACGGCATAATTGCGTGCGAGAGCATCAATCACCGCGTTCTTATTAAAATAGAATATAAAACTGATATTAAAACATGGTAATTATTTCAAATTATTGCTGTAAACCATACATATCATATTTATATACCTTTGCGTGCGAGAAATGAAGCTGCGTTCGAGAAGAAGATAAAGCTATGTTGAAAAAAGATGCCTAAGAGCGAGAGAGAGATGGTAAGTATACATGGTAAGTATAGCGCGCGATGGGGACCGGCGGCGGCGGCGG
>NW_017299993.1:95614-97697 GCF_001594075.2 Trachymyrmex cornetzi | reverse complement strand
TGGGTACCCCCCGCCCCTCACCCCCCTCGTTGCTCCTGAGTTAGAATCCCCATAGCCTTCCTATTGTCTCGCAATTAATCAATTTAATAGCGCGAATCGAACTATTAGTAAGAGACGATACCGTCGAGCGCGATGGCACACTCGTGCGTAACGTGATACCGTAGAGATAAGGAATAGAAGGAAGGAACAATTAATTGCAAACTTTGGGATATACAATTTATATATACATTTATTTTTCATGTAAGGCATTATATACAATATTATCTACAGCGTACACTATCAATTCTCATTCAATATATGAATTTTTATCGTAAATCTTACGCAAAATACTTATCACATCATACTTGTTATTTATGCTGTTTTGGCGTAAATAAGTCACGAAATATTTAAACTTTTCGCTCACACCGTTTGTGTATTGGCATAGTTCACAATATACGTGTTCTACACATTGCTCGAGTTCGAGCATGAAAAGTATAGTTAACGCGGTTTCATGTATAAACACTTATTACACAAAGATAATTTCACGTTGTCCACATCATGTATTTTGACAAGTTCTATTTGAAGCCCCTGAATCACTAATGATGATGGAGTAGACGACTTCATCAATTGCTCGATTTCCGCCCATTTTTTGACAAATGCACTCCACATAACTTGAGGTAGGACGATGCGGTTGCCTCGGGTGTTGCCAATGGTAATTTCCACGTAGGAAATAGGTCCTACAGCGATCCCAATCTCTAGAAACTTGTACGCTGTCGGTGTCAATGCGAATATTCTTCTCAAAATTGTACGAGAAGACGCGCTGTAATGAAGAAGAACGCATCCGGTGATGACATCAATGTAATCTGACACAGCACAAAAATATAACATTTGCAAATATATAACTGCTTTGTCAACGTAATTTAAGAAATTTTTTCAAGGATATTCAACATGTTACAACATGTTTTGCAGTGACATCATCAATGTAATTTGATACAACACCTGCAAAAAAATGCAACATTTGCAGATTCGTCAAAGTATAGCTGCTTTGTTAGCGTAATTTAAGATTTTTTTCAAGAGCATGAGATGTATAATATCATTAATAAAAATAGCGCACATAATGATATAAAAATGACAAGATTTAGACACATCGCGTCATTAGTCAATCTAACAGCACAAGTGACAACGTGGAGCATGATTTGAATGAGCAAGCTACCCAACTTAATACATGTGAAGAGTATGTCGCGTGGGAATAACGTTGCGATGAATTTATAGAATTTCTGGAGGAGCAGAGCCGTATCAAACGCCCGCGATTATCGATTGTACTAGGTAATCAGTGATCGCATGTACCGCGCGGCTTGAAGGCTTGAAGGATTCGGTGCGTGGACGATTCGTCCATGTTGGCGCAGGATATGGACTTCGATGGCGCGAGATCGAAAAGGTGTTCGAAAGCCTTATTCTGACGGGCGCGGTAATAAACTCCAATCACATCGAGCCTCGGCGATTTCTCGAAGACGCGAGTGAAATTGTGCTCGGGCGTGTACAGTGTATCATGCAGAGTGATATGACTCTATAAAAATAAACACTATTTTTAATGGTGAGTTCGTGGCTGGTGACAAACGCGCCAACAAGAGTATCGCCATCCGGAACATTGAAGCCTTTCGATGTACAGTCGCGGACACTGAGGTTGCAACACTTTTTTTTCGATGGTTTGCAGAACACGCAACAATTTTCAGAGCGCGATCTACCATCTATTGATACGTGTAACTATCAGTTATAATCATATACGAGTAGAATCGAAGTATACAATGTGACAGAAATGTATCTTGCGCGACGCGACAAACTCTTAAGATATTAATTGGATACCATAGGATTAGGGTAAATATAAAAGTTAAATAAACAATTTTGTTTCAAAATTTACATTTCCAATGCGTTGAAAATTAATGAAAGGTTTTTTTTTAACAGAGGGGAAATCCCAACGAAAACCCCGGGATCTCGAGGGAGATCCCGGGGTTATATGGGTCCGGCACTGGCCATGGTGATGGATCCCCGGGAACGCGTGCAGCATGCTTCCAAGAGCCCATCTGGCCTGCCAACCTAAGCGGCT
>NW_017299993.1:93371-94974 GCF_001594075.2 Trachymyrmex cornetzi | reverse complement strand
GGCCCGGGGCGCGAGCGGCCCGGCCGAAGGCGGCGCCCGCGTGATCCCCCACCACCACCGCCCAGCCGCATATCATTCCTCCCCCGACACCTTCATCCTCTCCGCCGCCGTTTCCGCCGTTCTCCGGCGACTGCGGCGGATGGGGGCCGCCTCGCGGCGCCCTCTCCCTTCCTCTCTCCGCCTCTTCCTTCCGCTGCTGCAGAAAGAGGAGACGGCCGTCCACGCTCCCTCCCTGCCGACCATGGCTCTAACGACTGCCGTCAGGGAGAGATCTTCTTCTACTTCTCGCCTCAGGACACCGCGCTCTTCTGCCCACGTGGGACAGAACTCCAGCGTGTGCTGCGCGGTGCCCCGAGGCTCGTCGCAGTGGTGACACTGCGTCGTCGGCTCCTTCCCGATGCGACACAGGTACTCACCGAAGCACCTGTGGCCGGTGAACACCTGTGTCAGGTGGAACGAAAGTCCGCCCCAACCCATGCCGGCCCACTCCAGGCAGGGGAGGATGGTCTCCGTGGTCCGGGTCTCCTTGGTCGGCGGGTCACTTCGCAGGCTGTCGCGCCATTCGTGGAAGCCCCGCCGACGGGTCACTTCTCTAAAGAGGTTGGCGGGCTGCGGGGTTACAACATCCCCCCGGAGCCTGGTGGCCTCGGCCTTGGCGAAAGACTCCTCCAGGGCGTCGTGCTCCAGCGGGGGGATCCCCTCGAGGACCGCCAAGGCGTCGCGCGCCACGGTCCTGTAGGCCCTAGCTATTCTTAGGACCAGCCGCTTTTGCATTCTGTGTAGATTCTGGCGAATCCTGCAGCTGGCCCGGGGCTCCCCATGTCATATCGGGACCCCGGACAGGGCCACGTGCACGTACGCACACCTCATTCCATCACCCGGACCAAGAAGGTTGGGCATCAGACCGAGCAACGCGTTGGCCCGAAGACCCAATCGCGGGGCCAGCCGGTCAAAATGATCGGCAAAGCCCCAGCGAGCATCCAGGGTGAGGCCCAGGTACTTGAGATTGGGCCCCACCCGGATGCGGACCACGTCCACCACGACCCAGGCCTCGGAAGGCGCCCCGCCCGTCCCGTCGTGGAAGAACATAACTTCCGATTTGGCGGGGGCAACCCTCAAACCTAGGTCCTTCACCTCGCCGACGACGCAGGCCACCGCGACGTTTGCCATCGCGACGGCTCTTCTCCAGGTCGTGCCTCCGGCCACCACAAACGTGTCATCTGCATAGCAGACGACGTGGCAGCCGGGGGGCAGGGCTACGCGGAGCACGGCGACGTGCGCGACGTTCCACAGCAGTGGGCCCAGCACGGACCCCTGCGGAACGCCGCACGACACGTCCCTCAGCTGCTGGAGCCCCGCTTTATCGTGGAACTCCAGCTGTCTGTCCCGGAAATAGTCTTCCATGATGGCGACCAGGTAAGGGGACAGGAGGAAGTGCTCCCTCAACGCCCCCACCACACGGCCCTACGGCAGACTATTAAAGGCGTTGGCGATGTCCAAGGACACCGCCAGCGCCACCTCCCCATCCGCAGTTAGCTGGTGACTCCCAGTTCCTCGGTCCACCCCTCCGGCAGACCCACCCTCTCCCCTATCTCCTTGTCTC
>NW_017299993.1:92483-92983 GCF_001594075.2 Trachymyrmex cornetzi | reverse complement strand
CCCCGAGCCATTCGGCCTCCGCCTCCATGATGAGGGCCGGGTTGCGCTCCGACCAGATAGAGGCAAGGAGGCTCGCATCGAGGGCGCCGGGGTCCAGTCTCATCAGGGCTCATCGACGCTCGCAGCGCTCGCGGTGGCGTCTCCTCCGCATCTCCGCGAGGGTGGACACCAACTCCATCCTCACCATTCGATGATCCGAAAGCTCACCGAAGGAGTCGGCTTCCACCCTTCAGTCACGGACTCGACGAGCCGCCGCGGGGGTCGCCCACGTCAGGTCGACGATGGACTCCCCCCGCGGCCCTACGAAGGTGCTGACCCGACCCCTGTTCAAAAGAACCAGGCTGAGTCCCGCTGCCCACTGTAGGATGCTGTGGCCCCTGGGTCAGTGGTCGGGGACCCCCATTCCACCGAGTGGGCGTTAAAGTCCCCTCCCACTATGACCGGCCTGGGGGAGCGTCGAGCAATGTGCATCCCCAGTGACTTTAGGTCCTCCTCGTACC
>NW_017299993.1:91310-91525 GCF_001594075.2 Trachymyrmex cornetzi | reverse complement strand
AAACGCCTCGGCCAGCCTGTCCGCCAGGCGGTCCACCATGGCGCCGCCGTCGAGGCCTCTAACTTCCCATATTAGTGCCCCGGTGACGGCCCTTTTCGGCCTGAGGTCCTCAATCGCAAGGTCCTTTAACGAAACCGAGGACCTCGCCGCCTTCACCACCTCCGCGTACTTCGACGCGTCAGCGCACGTCAAAGTGATCGCTGCGGAGGTGGGGG
>NW_017299993.1:88708-90934 GCF_001594075.2 Trachymyrmex cornetzi | reverse complement strand
CCCCACCGCCCGTCGGCCAGGCCAGCGGGGGAGTAGCCCGCTCCGATCCCCGCCCTTTCTCGGGGGCCCGCGGGGCAATGCCCAGCTCCCGCAACAGTGGAGGGAGGACCCGCCGGAGGATCTCATCTAGCATTGGGCCCTCCACGGCCCGGCCGTCCGCCCAGGGCTGCCAGATTCTGGCTTGAGCAACCACTTCGTAGCGCGTGGTGGGGGTAGCCGCCGGTAGCTATAGCTATGACGCACCGCGCTCGGCTAAAGTCGGGCGGTACAAGATAGAAAGAGAACCCAAGCGGTATAAGCTAGAAGAGTACCGACTATCTGTAACTTATCCTCCGCGTATCGTGCTTGGTCCAAGCGGCTGAAAAGGTTTTCTCGACAATTTCGGCCGCTCGGCAATTGGCGTGTATCGATGTGGAGCAAAGTCATTCTACACTTTTTAATAAATTGTAGTAATAGTATATTTTTCTTATTAACCTAGAATAATATAAATTACGTAAAAATGCGATACTTTACGAGATTGTAATTATTAATAATTGTCCATGGGCGCTATATACCGTGTTCGTAAACGTGATCTGCAAGAGTAAACGTATTAGGCAAAAAAAGAAAAGCATTTTTCCGTATTAATTATTAAAATTATTTGCGTATGTATTTTTAAACCAACAAAACTGTAGGAAAAATACCGATTCGCTTTTCAATAGACTAACAAAAGTTATTTTAACACAACATAATATAAAGGCTTCTTATTTGTACTAATAAAAATATATTGGTGTCTAATAAAAATATATTTGTACTAATAAAATTATATTGGTGTCATCTTAGATACAATTATATATGTAAAGATGATACCAAATTTGAAAACAAATTTCATTTGCTTTAAAAAATCTCGATCTTTCATCGAATAAGTTTGATTCGCATACCATGCATGTCGAATCATTCTTTTTACTGTTGCTTTAAACGAATAATTTCAATAATTATGTCAAAATATAGTTTCAGCCGATACGTTTACCACTAATTAACTTAATTATTTATTTATGATGAAACTATGAAAAAAGCAAAGTTTGAACGCTAACATCTACAATAAGTACATTAGTAATAAATCAAAAGTCAGAAGCTAGAAATCGATCAGTTATAGTCGATTATTATTTTCACATTCGACGGTGGTTGGTGAGTTTCTAGCATCTGACTTTTGGTTTATTATTGATGTAGTTTTTATGGAATGTGTGTAACGGATTAATTACGTTTCAGTTTTTAAAACGCGATATAAAGCGGCGTCTACCACGAGATTTTAAAGCATACAACTTAAGCTTTAAACCCTAAGCCATAAAGAAATAGACCAATCAGTCGATTATTCTCCTTACATCCGATTCGACGCGCGAATGTAAATCCTCGACTTTATGGAAAATATATTGTACAATGGAAGAAATATTAAGAACAGGAATAAACATTAAATATTAGAAATAAAATATTGTGAATACAGATTAAACGTTGCGTACTGTTTGTGTCCCACATCTCAATCATTTGTATCCATTATGAATTACGTTTAATCTCTATTCATAATTCTCTTATGCATAATGTGTCATATTCATTCTTGATATTTCTTCCATTATGCATGGGATCTTACTATCGATCTACAAATTCCTTTATATCAATGTAAAATTTGTTTGTACAATATTTTTCTATATATTTTTCTACAATTCTATAAATATAGTAAAGAAAGACTTATAAGAATATGGTGCAGTAATCAGAATGTAACATTCGTATTGTAATAAACTTTAATGTAATATTCGAATATTTCATTATGGATATTTTGTTTATTACTGAACATGCCCACCTCTTCAAATATTATGTTAAAGCTTTACATATACAATTTTACAGTACAATTTGAATTAAGGTCTGATTATTGCGTCGTGTGTTTTTATGAATTTTTTTTTTTTAATATATAAACATTTAAGGATTATTTAAGAATTATATAATATATAAACGTTTAAGGGGATGCTGGAGTGGCCAAATTGTCGGTAATTTGCAGGTCAATTTACATCTCAGAATTTACTTAACGAAATCAAATCCTTTTACAGGGTTAAAATAGATGCAAAATTCTGTCGTGGTGCAACAGATTTGTACGAAAATCGAAAAAAAAGTTAAAAACTTACATTTTTTCAACACGTAGAGCTGTCAACTGATGTAGATTACAAAAGTTTTATAGCTCGTATGGACCAAACGATACTC
>NW_017299993.1:86642-87099 GCF_001594075.2 Trachymyrmex cornetzi | reverse complement strand
AATAAAGTTATTTATCATTAATACTTTTCCAGTTTTAAGTTCAAAGTTACAGCACCGACGACATTATAGCATTACGCAAGGTGTCCGATCGACGGCTAAAATCTATTGAATGTATTTCAGAATCATGTCCTGAATAACATTTGTTAAATATTCAACAATAAATACTCCGTGAGTGAGAAACTGGAGATTTTTCCAGTCTACTGGAGAACTGGAGATTGATCCCAAAAACTGGAGTCTCCAGTTGAAATCTGGAGACCTGGCAACCGTGGTCCGCGCGCGATTCGATGCGGCGGCTCGGCCGTCGAGCGTTGAACAGTAATAAGCAGCGGGGGAAAAGTAGGCGGCACTTCAAAAAGGCCCATTGGCTCGAAATAAGCAACTATTTCCGAGCATTGCTACAGAAGATGACGTAATTTTATAAATGCGTAGAATTATTCATGGAATGCTGTAGTGTCAG
>NW_017299993.1:86271-86491 GCF_001594075.2 Trachymyrmex cornetzi | reverse complement strand
GACGATAGCGAAATGAGAAAAATAGACATTCACGCAGAGCTTGAGAAGGACAACAGGCGCGACGCGTGTCCTGTCATTCTGTCAACAATCGAAGCAGCAACGACAGTGAGTCTACGAAGAGAAGTAGTTCTTGTAGACCACTCGAGCGGATCGGATGTGTTCCCTCTCGTCTCGAGTGTTGCGTCACCTCGACTATATTTTTGAAAAGCGTTGCCGGCTT
>NW_017299993.1:85482-86170 GCF_001594075.2 Trachymyrmex cornetzi | reverse complement strand
CGCCTCACCATTTTTATTGCATCATCCATTACTCGCCCGGTTCGAGGTGGCCGGTGCATAGCACTCCCACTTACGATTACCCCAATTTGCCAAGTACCTAATGAGAAAAATAGACATTCACGCAGAGCTTGAGAAGGACAACAGGCGCGACGCGTGTCCTGTCATTCTGTCAACAATCGAAGCAGCGACGACAATGAGTCTACGAAGAGAAGTGAGTTCGCAGTGCAGTTGCAGTGCAGTGTGGTGTAGTGTAAAAAAAATAGCTGTAAATATTTAATAATAAAAACTCATCAATGAAAGAAATTTCCCGCATCTTTCTACAGACTTTCGAAGAAGAAAGCATATGTAAAGAGGTTCGTACATATAATGCATTTCTAATTGTTTCATTCACATCTAAAATGAAAAATGAGTATATGTTAAGAAGACTCCACCTCGAATTTTGATGAAAATACACTCAATCGATGCGTAAAAATCAAGATTTGTCAAGAAAGAAGCATCGTTCTAATCTATGAACAGAGATATTAATTGTTAAAGTTGACGATCATTCAGGTTAGGAAATCTGTCAGCAGTGGTTCACTGCTTTAAACTTTCCAAATTCACTGCTTTAGCAAAGAATTTGTTGTTAATGCAGAGAACTTATGTTTTTAAAGCAGTGAATCTGTGTTTTTAAAGCAGTGAACCACTACTA
>NW_017299993.1:85021-85251 GCF_001594075.2 Trachymyrmex cornetzi | reverse complement strand
AATAAAACGGAAAATTAAAGGGCATTCACCACAAACGCAAGATGTTGGTAGCTAATATTTTATATTTCAAATAAGAATTAAATAAACATTATGGCCTTAATTTAGGCTATCTTCTCTCATCATCTCATCATGATAGACAACCTTATATACCAAAATCTGTAGAGAAGATCAAGGAGAGGTTCAATCTGGAATTATGTGGGGGAAGTTATATTGAGTAAAGGAAAGTATGA
>NW_017299993.1:81623-83057 GCF_001594075.2 Trachymyrmex cornetzi | reverse complement strand
ACTATAGGTGATAATGGGGATCCCATAGGGGTTCCAAAAATTTGTTTATAAAGTATACCATTAAAAATAAAAACTGTTGAATTTAATATCAATCTAAATGCAATCAAGAATTCTTCTAAAGTAATCTTTGTCCCCATAGATATAGATTCCCATCTCTTAACAACACTATCAGTTGCCAAATCTATAGGTATGTTAGTGAACAATGAAACCACATCTAGTGAAACAAGTGATGAGTCAGAATCAAGTTTAATATTTTTTAATCTTTCAATTAAGTCAAAACTATTTTTTATGTAACTAGGAGCTTTGAGAATTGTATCATTAATAATTTTATGTAAATAACATGATAAATTATATAACGGACTATTAACAGATAAAACTATAATTCTGAGAGGATAATTCAATTTGTGAATTTTTGTTAACCCATAAGCCCTTGGAATATTGTCGTCAGTACTAAGTAGCTTTTTGTATGTAATGTCGTCAATAAACCCCTTATTCTTCCATCTACAAAGAATATATTCCGTAAGTCACTAATAATTTTTCTCGTAGGATCTTTATTAATAACTTCATAAGTATTATTGTCTGAAAGCATATTTTCCATCTTATTAATGTAATCAACCTTATTAAGAGCAACAGTCACATTTCCTTTGTCCGCTTTTGAAAATAAAACTTCTGGGTGTTCCTTAACAAATTTATCAGTGGATTTAATCCAATTAAACAACAATTTACTATTAGAATCACTTTTTATAAAGTCATTGTGAAATTTTTCAAGAATTGGAACAGAATTATTTCTTATCACATTAACTATATTGTTAGGGCGATTGATAATATTACTTTCAATACTCTTGATGAATTCAATAAAAGTTCGTTCAAAATTACTTCTATTAATGGGAAGTCCAAATCCCTCCCCTAATTGTAATAAATATTTAACATCATTAGGAATGTGAATGTTACTCAAATTAAGGAACCACTTTTCATTCAAAGTGTTTAACGGAACTGCATTACTAAATTCAGACGCTGTAATATGTACTTTTTCTACACACAGACAAGAATCATCTCTAGGTATCTCATTAGAAACTGTACTAAGCCTCGAATCATTGTTGAAGGAACAAAAATAAGAAACAGGTTTAATAAATGATTTACAAATTTTTTGATCCTTTTCCTTCAACCAATGAAACTTTTTGTCAATTCTTTTTGTTTGTAAATGAAACCAAGAACTATTAATATAATCCAAGTATTTGAAAAATGCGCAAGATATGGAGATTGGCAATATGTTATAAATTTTTGAGGAAATATCAAAAATATTATTTCTAGTAAAATTTAAGTAACAAATTTTATAGACTTTTTTAATTCCAATTTCGATAATAGTGGTGACATCTTTAATTTAGTTTTTACATTATATTATATAATATATATCATTCTGTCTTACTCAAACGC
>NW_017299993.1:80503-81290 GCF_001594075.2 Trachymyrmex cornetzi | reverse complement strand
GAGCCAAAAGTAAGTGAATTTTTAACGAATTTAAAATTTTTTTTCGATTTTCTCATGAAATCCAGTGCAGCTGAGGTTGCAATCCAAGGTTGAAATCCAGTGCAACTGTTTGTGCGTACTTTAATTTAAGCAATAATACTTTTGCAATTCGTACATCCAATACAGAGATTTTTCACCGAATGGAAATGTGGTAAAACAGGAGGCTTTAGCATCGCCTTAACAGAACATCTTACAAGTAGTTTGTTACAACAAGTCATCATATCTCGATATTATTCTACATAATTTGTTGGAAACACACAGGTATTATATTTATTATATAACTTAACTCATGAATTATTGTAATTTATTTAAAAACATTCATGCTACAATTTGGAAATTTTATGTGCAATTTACTATTAATGACGAACGTTTGGACTATCGGATTGATTGTAATAATAGATATTCATTTCTCTGGATCATATAACTGGACACTTTTGTCATCAGTATTTATTAGGGGGACTCACTTTTAATCAAATAGACAATAAATTTGTAATAAACGTTTCCTGCGTAATTAATATAACGTTAAAACTCAAATTACTTTTACGTTGTACTAATGCGTTAAATTATATTAAGAATTATTGTGCTACTGAAGATGGCCTAATTTAAGGCCGTAACGTTTATTTAATTATTATTTGAAATATAAAATATTAGTTACTAATATCTTGCGTGGTGTATACCCTTTAATTTTTCGTTTTAAATTTAAACCACGCATTGACATTTATTCTTTAATGAATCGTTAACAGAGAAG
>NW_017299993.1:75206-80322 GCF_001594075.2 Trachymyrmex cornetzi | reverse complement strand
ACGCAACATAATTATAATTTAGATAAGCCGTCAATCTTACTTAAAATAATTTCTAGTCATATAATTTTATCATTTATTATTACAAAAATTATTTTTCTCTCTTTTCTCCTAAAACGGAAGTCATAATTTTTTTCCGCTACGTCACATAAGCTTCATATTTTGCTGATCACCTTTGTCACCTCAAATTCTTGCTACATCGTACAGAGTTACCAGATTCTATCAAATTTTATATATTTAATATTCAAAACTAACTAAATTTATTTTAATTATTTTCTTATTACATACCTGTACGATTATGTTAATTTAACGTTACTCGTCATCTCTTACTTAATACATCACAGCTCAGCATAATTTCAATGAATAGAACACAAACTTCCTGATTCTATGTTCCACTATCTTATAATCCAATATGTAACGTCCACGCGGATCTTTCAGTATCTTTCAAATTGTGGTGATAAACTGTCATAGGTTCGTTTTAAGTTATAACGGTCTAATGTATTCGTTAGTATTAATAATTGTGTTATTACTAGAATCAGGAAGTTTGTGTTCTATTCATTGAAATTATGCTGAGCTGTGATGTATTAAGTAAGAGATGACGAGTAACGTTAAATTAACATAATCGTACAGGTATGTAATAAGAAAATAATTAAAATAAATTTAGTTAGTTTTGAATATTAAAGATATAAAATTTGATAGAATCTGGTAACTCTGTGCGATGTAGCAAGAATTTGATGTGACAAAGGTGATCAGCAAAATATGAAGCTTATGTGACGGAGCGAAAAAAATTATGACTTCCGTTTTAGAAGAAAAGAGAGAAAAATAATTTTTGTAATAACAAATGATAAAATTATATGACTGGAAATTGTTTTTAAGTAAGATTGACGGCTTATCTAAATTATAATTATGTTGCGTATGACAGGATCATTCTAATAAATTATAATAGTATTGTTAATACTGAAGATGGTCCGATTGGGACCGAAACGTTTATTTTGAATTCATGTGTTTAATAAAAGAAATGTAATAATCGCCACTACTACCTGGTGTTCGTGGTAAATGCCTTTCAGACAAAGAATTGTTTGTGTTTATTCTTTAATGAATCGTTAACAGAGAAGTTATCTGTTATGAAAGTATGGAAATGTGTTAGACCACAGGCCTGTCCGACACTTCGCTCGTGAGTCGAAAACGCCTCCACCTCTCCGTCATCTCAGTACAGCGAGATGACGGAGCGAAAATAACAAAGGATAGTCGGCAGGACTCCGCTTCAATTCCGAGTCATAGAATCAGTCCGAGTCATAGAATGAAGAAGCCGAGGGAAAACCCGTTTCTCAAAATACAATTATAGTAATTATTTGTTTATTTTGTTTATTATGCTCGCCAGTGTTACCCAAAAATTACAATAAAATTTAATCAAACGTTTCTACATTTAATCTGGCGTCAACAGTGATTTTTACAACAACTTGTGATGATCAGATTACAGGTGGAAACGTGTTTGATTTTATTGTAATTTTTGGTTGTCACTGGCAAGTATAATAAACAAAATAAAAAACAGCTACTATAATTTATTTTGAGAAATGGGTTTTCATTCGGTTTCTTCATTCTATGACTCTCGGACAGATCTGAATTCAGGCGGAGTCCAGCCGCCTATCCTTTGTTATTTTCTCTCCATCTTGCTCTAATGAGATGACGGAGAGCTGGAAACGTTTTCACCTCTGTCAAGCTAGCAGGACCAAATGAGCAGAATCGAAAAAGACCTTTCGAACTATTTAGTGCTCATTTTGTGCTAATTTGTGCTACAAAAAACAATTTTGTACCATATGTCGTTTAGAAGAAACGTGTGGCGCTGCCAGCTTAATATCAAGCTAGCAGGACCACAAGAAAAAAAAAGAAAAATAAAAATAGATTTGAATAATACTGATTTTGTGCTAATTTGTGTTATCAAAAAAAAGTTAATATATTGATCCATTCCTCAAGAACCAAACCCTAACTGAATTAAACACTATTAGGTTCAAGAGCAAAGTACCCTTCACCATGGGCAGAATCAATCGCTACAAACACAAAAAAAACGTTATAATTTGTACTGCCAAAATATAAAGTTTCAAATTTTGTGCTCGCACTGTTCCTTCGAAAACTACCCCCGAACCCTATCAGGCTCAAGAGTAAAGTACCCTTCACCACGAGCAGAATCAGTCACTACTTAAACAACACAAGCATCATAATTTGTGCTGCCAAAATATGTATGAAACTTCAGATTTTGTGCTCGCGCCGTTCCTTCGAAAACTACCCCCGAACCCTATCAGACTCAAGAGTAAAGTAACCTTCGTCACGAGCAGAATCAGTCGCTACTTCCACAATACAAACATCATAATTTGTGCTGCCAAAATATCAAGTTTCAGATTTTGTGCTCGCGGCGTTCCTTTGGAAACTACCCCCGACCCCTATCAGGCTCAAGAATAAAGTATTCTTTGCCACGAGCAGAATCAGTCGCTACTTCCACAATGCAAGCATCATAATTTGTGCTGCCAAAATATGAAATTTCAGGTTTTGTGCTCGCGTTGTTCCTTCGAAAACTACCCCCGATCCCTATCAGGCTCAAGAGTAAAGTATCCTTCGCCACGAGCAGAATCGGTCGCTTATACTTTCACAATACTTGCGCTTTAATTTCTGCCGCAAAAATATGAAGTTTCTGACTTTGGGCCCTGATGCTTGGGATTCAAATGGTAATGGTGTCCGCATGAAATACAGAATATCTGTATCTGATTCCCATTAAATAATTATTAATGTTCTTATAACACGTGTTTTAGCATAAAAAATTATAAAATACTATTCTGATTCTGTGTATGAATATGTTTCAAGATCGGAAAGCAATTCGACGCGCAGATTACGGAATTAAAAATATATATAGTTCACACTAATTAATTGAACATTTATACTTGAAATTATAGCGCTTGTATTGTGGAAGTAGCGACTGATCCTGCTCGTGATGGGTACATTACGCTTGAGCCTGATAGAGGTCGGGAGTAGTTTTCGAAGGAACGGCGCGAGCACAAAATCTGAAACTTGATATTTTGGCAGCACAAATTATGATGCTTGTGTTGTGGAAGTAACAACTGATTCTGCTAGTGGCGAAGGGTACTTTACTTTTGAACCGAATAGAGTTCGGGGGTAGTTTTCGAAGGAACGGCGCGAGCACAAAATCTGAAACTTCATATTTTGGCAGCACAAATTATAACGTTTCTATTGTGTTAGTAGCGATTGATTCTACCCATGGCGAAAGAGACTTTACTCTTGAGCCTGATAAGGTTCGGGGGTAGTTTTCGAAGGAACGGTGCGAGCACAAAATCTGAAACTTCATATTTTGGCAGTACAAATTATAACGTTTCTATTGTGTTTGTAGCGATTGATTCTGCCCATGGCGAAGGGTACTTTGCTTTTGAACTTAATAGTGTTTAATTCAGTTAGGGGTTGGTTCTTGAGGAATGGATCAATATATTAACTTTTTTTGATAGCACAAATTAGCACAAAATCAATATTATTCAAATCTATTTTTATTTTTCATTTTTTCTTTTTTTTTCTTGTGGTCCTGCTAGCTTGATATTAAGCTGGCAACGCCACACGTTTCTTCTAAACGGCATATGGTACAAAATTATTTTTTGTAGCACAAATTAGCACAAAATGAGCACTAAATAGTTCGAAAGGTCTTTTTCGATTCTGCTTGCTCTATCGAGATGACGGAGAGCTGGAATCGTTTTCGACTCACGAGCAGTGTTGGACAGGCCTGATCTACAATACACGAAGTAAGAAGAGTAAGAAATTGACAAATCACAGTCGATTATTCTTCTCAGATTCGACCGTGATTAGTAAATTTCCTACTCTTCTTATTCCGTGTATTATAGACAGTCTGAAAAAATTTGCATAACAATTTCTACATTTGTTTTTCAGAATATCACAAAAAATAAATTTAACTTGTTAGTCATTTTGCATTTCGAGTAGTATTTATTAAGATAAAAGAGTTTATACAATTGACAAACCACAAATTATAATGGAGAATGTATCACATATGTATCAAATACGAGTATGTATGTACATTGCCCGTCATTGATTCACGTGTCCCTGCCGCCCTAGCAGTAGCTCTAACTTTGATATAATTTGATTATAATCGGATCGCTTATTAAAATTAATAACTAAAGTTATTTCAAGTTACAAATTTTAATAAGCGATCTGATTATAATGTAATTATAGAGAAGTTAGAGCTACTGCTAGGACAGCAGGGCGATCAATGACGGGCAGTGTACATACGTACTCACAGAGTGTCTAGAAATTACCAACAAATGTTTCGTGCGTGGGTAGAACAGACCATAATGAATCGAAAAGTCCTGTACCATTTTGCGGTGTCAGCAATAGTTAACGAGATATTAACGTTTAAAGATATCCGAATACGCGCGTCCACCCGACCTATTATTGCCGAAGGTACGGCCCACCGAGCGCACGGTGTGCGGACCGCGAGGAGCGGGAACGGACTAGCAGGCGCGCCGCGTCGTTCGAGTTTAGCGGCTCGCGGCGGTGAGCGCTTGCCCCACTGAACACTTCTCGTGCGCCAAGCTATCGATGACGGCATTTTGGAAATAATATTTCGATTGGGAAATGATCGAAATTTTTTGAAAATTCAATTTAGTTCGTTCTAAAGCGTGCGCGTATACATACAGAAAAATGCTCCATATGTATAAATATGACTTGTTTTAAATAAATAATATGTGTATTTTTTAAAAGGGTATATGATAATTCTACTGACAACGTTCGTGAAAAGGAAAGAGCGCACTAAACTGAGTCGAACTGAGTCCTTTACCATTTTGTAATTTTCGCAATAGTTAACAAGATATTAATTACTAAAATATTAGTTTTCATGAATTTTTTACTCAAGTACTATCAACTTTACAGAAAAACAGCAAGAGACAAAAATTGTTAATTTTTTTCTCATAAAGCTCTAGAAATCTTTCCAGAATTTTTTATCAATCTTTTAATACTGCATTTTCTTATTAACAACTATTTTTACCAAAATGAGAAAATACGGTACTAAAAAATTCTGAAAAAATTCTTAGAGCTTTACGAAAAAAAAAAA
>NW_017299993.1:74620-74987 GCF_001594075.2 Trachymyrmex cornetzi | reverse complement strand
CGAACTAAATTGAGTTTTCAAAAAGATTCCGATCATTTCCTAATCGAGATATTATTTCCAAAGTGCCGTCATCGATAGTTTGGCGCGCGGGGAGTGTTCAGTGGGGCAAGCGCTCCGCTCACCGTCGCGAGCCGCTAAACTCGAACGGCGCGGCGCGCCTGCTAGGCCGTCCCTGCTCCTTGCGGCCCACGCGCCGTGCGCTCGGTGGGCCGTACCTTCGGCAATAGGGAGTTTTTGCAATACCGTTTATCCAGGTACGGTGAACGTTAAGGTCAGGTTATCTTCTTCTTAACAATTAATTAAGAAAAGGATAACATGGCTTTAGCGTTCACCGTATCTGAATTCACGTTATTGCAAAAACTCCCTA
>NW_017299993.1:71657-74447 GCF_001594075.2 Trachymyrmex cornetzi | reverse complement strand
AAATTATATTTTACGATTGGAAGAGCCTAATGATAGGTTTTGTAAAAATGAACTTTTTTAAATAAAAAATTACAATTATTTTTAAAGATAAGAACGCAGTCTTGCTTGTCTCTATATTGAACACGAAACTGATTGTATATAATATGTAACCATGTAGTATTTCAATAGTGCATAAATGCCAGAAGCGTCTATTTTGACGGTACTGGTTTGTATTATCATATGGATATTATTGTTTGTTATAAATATCAGAAGCGTCTGCTTCGACGATACTGATAGAATAAATCTCAGAGACGTTTAATCAGACAATACTGATAAAAATATCAAAAGCGTTTGTCTTGACTGTAACGGCAAATAAACGTCAGAAGCGTCTATTTTGACGGTACTCGTTTGTATTATCATATGCATGTTATTGCTTGTTATAAATGTCAGAAGCGTCTATTTCGACAGTACTGATAGAATAAATATTAGAGACGTTTAATCAAACGATGTTGAAATATAAAAATATCAAAAGCGTTTGTCTTGACTGTAATGGCAAAATAAACTCCAGAAGCGTGCATTTGAACGGTACTGGTTTGTATTACAAAAACTTTGATCGCAATGCAAGCTCTACAAGTATGGAGAGTGATGCTATTGTTGAGGGGTTTAAAAATAGCATTGAAATGCATGAATTGATCTATAGAACGGTCATCGCCGATGGTGATAGTAACGTATTTAAGTCCATTATTGATAATAGATCATATCAGGAGCAAATGACAATAGTGAGCAAAATAGAATGTACAAATCATTAGCTTCGTAATCTAGTCTCTTTTTTGACTGTCGGCTTTTGGAGGTGTCGGTTGTTTGACATTCGGCACCCGATCTATCTGGTAGCATGTCTGAATCTTCGCAGAAAGAGAACCATTTGTCGTAACAGGCCACGTCGTGCCTGTCTGCTCTTGTAAATCCTACCGATTCTTTAAGAAGACGAGAAAGAGATAGTGGAATAAGTAGAAGCACAGTCAAAAAACCGTTGTACCTAGGTAGGTAGGTACTTAGGTACTTCACTATTCGGGGATTGTTATTCATTTATAGGTAGATATGTCTTACTCAAACGAAGAAGCTGCGTTAATGTTGTCGGTTTTGGGTAGGGCTGGAAGTTTTCGGGAAGCTGAAAGAATGTGGCGAAATGAATATCCCGATCGTACACCGCATTCGCGCAATGTTTTCATTCGTTTACAACGGCGGATAATTCAAAAAGGTATCGTCCAACCGGATTATAATAAAGGAATGCAAATTCATCGTCCGCTTCGTGCAGTACGGGCACCTGATATAATTGCTTCTGCTCTTGTAAATCCTACCGATTCTTTAAGAAGACGAGAAAGAGATAGTGGAATAAGTAGAAGCACTATCAGTAGAATTTTGCGAGAAAATTCATTTCATCCATATCGAATGTCACTTCACCAGGCCATGACATTGGACGATCATAGACAAAGACTGATATTCTGTAATTGGATTACTCAACAATTACCTATTTTCCATAGAAGTATCTTGTTTTCTGATGAGTGCACCTTCAAAAGTGACGGCGAAGTGAACACACATAATCTCCGTTATTGGGCGCAAGAGAATCCACATTGGTATCGAGAAATCGATCATCAACGTATCTGGAAAGTCAATGTTTGGTGCGGAATTGTTGATACGCATATCGTCGGACCATTTTTCTTTGAAGAAAATCTAAACCGTTTTCTGTATGTCGATTTACTCGAAAACGAACTCCCACGTTTACTTGAAGATATTCCACTTCAACTACGTCTAAATATGTGGTTTCAACAGGATGGATGTCCAGCCCACACGTCTGTCATTGCTCGTCAACAACTGAACCGCATATTTCGCGGCCAATGGATAGGTAAATATGGTCCACATAACTGGCCACCACGATCACCGGATCTTACAATTTTGGATTTTTATTTGTGGGGAAGAATAAAAGACCTCGTATACCGCGAACGACCTACGACTTCAGAAGACATGAAGAACAGAATTCGAGAAGCCATTCAGTCTCTAGATCCTGTCGAAATTCGTCGGGCGACGGATGATTTTCAACGAAGAATAACAGCCTGCATACATGCACGTGGAGGACACTTCGAAAATCTAGACTGAACATATGCGTACGAATAAAGGTGACGGCAAGGGGAACCACCTTAAAAAAGCACCCCGACGAGGTGTAAGTACGACCTTGTGACCTCCACGTGGTATATCTTGGGTAAAGCTGACACAGGCGGCATCGACTGTTCATGATCTTGATAATTAGGAATCTTTAAAAATCGATGTACACGACTACAAATGAATCTAAAGGTAGAATTCAAATTCACCAGCAGATGGATGCATCATAGCTATGTAAATACCTAGTATTGTTTGAACTATTTTTTGTACAAACACATCCATATCTTTTAGAAGGGTGGATCGGGTGCTCTAAAAGTAACTTGACCTCCACATGACCTCTAAGGGTAATTTTGACCTAGACTTGATAACGTATTCGGACGTAAAATTTTCCGCTCTTTTCATTTCTGAAGTCATGAATAAGGGTTTACATTTGTAAAACGGTACTTTGACCTTGAGTTATGCCCAAGGTCGACCTCAAGGTCAAATTCAAGGTCACCATCAGATAGATCTCCCGAAATCCTGCAAATTTTGTCTGAACCATTTTTTTGTACAAACACATCCCTACCTTTTAAAAGGGTGATACGGGTGTTCTGAGACACCCTGTATATGCGACTGAATTATAGAGTCGTGTAAATTTTAAAAAAACATTGTGAA
>NW_017299993.1:69250-69451 GCF_001594075.2 Trachymyrmex cornetzi | reverse complement strand
TGTAACCCTAAACTTTTCATACGAAACATTTTTCTCTATCCCTACTAGTTTTCGAGATATTTGACTGGATCACTTCAGATGGTCCACCCTGTATATATTGTGACGTGACATTTTGCCCGTCACTGTGCGGACTTGTCGACGACGAAATCGCGCTTCCTACAGGCTCGAAGGGCGAGCGCGTAGGCGAGCGCGCACGCGATC
>NW_017299993.1:67941-68204 GCF_001594075.2 Trachymyrmex cornetzi | reverse complement strand
GAGAGTCACTGCCGGTTACCGAGTAGAGTAGAGCCGCGTAGAAACGCGCGGAGTAGTCACGTTGCCGAGTTTCGTCGGGTCGCGTAACGACGATTATTGTAATTGCGTGATCATTTAGTATCGCATCGCGTAGGCACGCTTGTTATAATCGTGCCGCCGCGCATTGTGCTGTCGCCTCGGAACACGGATTGTCGCGTTGCCGAGTGAACTTCCGGTTGCGATGTTACCGAGTAGAGTCCGTTTCCGGAATTCACGCTGTCGAG
>NW_017299993.1:57467-66975 GCF_001594075.2 Trachymyrmex cornetzi | reverse complement strand
CTACAATAAGCCATTAGTCATATATCAGAAGTCAGATGCTAAAAATTGACAATTATAATTGGTCAATTTTTATCTTATGACTTCTGATTCATGACTAATGGCTTATTGTAGAAGGCCCATAATAAAAAGAGATAGAAGTTACTCATATTTATATATTCAGATATAACATAGATATGTTAGTGAATATTAGAATTATATTTTATGTGCAATATGATGTACACGCATTACAAAACATAAAATATATTTCTAATTCATATCCACATATGTGTAGCTACTTCATCTCTTTTTGTTACATGTAACAATAAAAGATACAAGTTTTCATGCTCAGATATTCACGCAGATATTGTTACGTCCAACCCTGAGTATTCGCGAGAGAGGAAGATGGAGAGGATACGGAAGGACGGTTGACTCAATCTCATAGGTATACGCACTGAAGCGTACAGCTGTGAGTCGTTCGCACTCTTTTAAAATCCTAGAATGAGGGTCAACGTTCTGAAGAGACGCTATGACACCTGTTTCAATGGACAGTGCGAACGTTGGTCCTACTTTTTAGGTTAAGGAATTTAATCCTTTTGACCTGGGATTGGACCTCGTGCAATCTTAGGCGTTATAGGGAACGGGAGACGAGTGGGGCGATTTAAAAATTACTCGGAGGAATCTTTAGTAAAATTTTAAAAACTATTTATTTCAATAAGGCTAAAGCTAATTTACATAATTAAGCTAAGTCTAGTTACAATGATCTTAAAATTGTGAGTGTGTGAGCGTGTGTAGCGTTTTCGTTGATAACAAATTTTATTCTTCTTCTTCCTAATGTTTGGCCAGGCAGCCAACCAGGCTGAAACTAGGCCATTGAGGTCTGCATATCTGGTTGTTTAGCGTTATAGGGTTGCCGACTTGATGTGATGACGCGCGATCTCGATACCCCTTCCCATCACCAGACGCCTGCCACCATCCAACGGTGAGTCGCGCGCCAAAGGAGAAGGGAAGGGGAAAAAAGTATAGAGTAGCTAAAAGAGAAGCTCGTTGGCCTTCATGTATGCCAAGAGCAGGCGACATAGTTTGGGAAAAGGGGAGCGAAGGGCCGGGAGGAGGTTCGGGGAAGGATCAGGAAATTTCTGCGCTATGTAATTTCTAATGGGAGATGAGTTGAAATTGAAGGTTTCGCAATGAAATATGAGGTGATTGATTGATTGTCGAGGATCACCGCAAGGACATGCAGGAGACTCCACCATGTTGACTCTATGGAGGCTTTCGTTGACGTTTATATGATTTGATCTCAAACGGTTAATCATTACGATTTCATTTCTTGATAAATTGGCCCCGTGGAACCATGTTTTATTAGACGAAGCGTTATAGAAATTTTCATAGTACAGAGTGCCTTTGGAGTTTGAAACAATTTTCATACTTTCTTCGGACTGCCTGTTTGCTTGTGCGGTAGATTCCGTGAGAAGATCTTCATAGAAGATCTTGAAGGGAGGTTTGTATCCCTCTATGGCTGCTTGTTTGGCCGCAGCATCTGCAGATTCATTGCCTGGGATCCCGACGTGAGCAGGCACCCAGAAAAAGATAATTTCCTTGTCTTGTTTGGTAATATTGAGATAAGCCTGTTTAATGTAATAGATTATGTAGTTACGGTGGGCCTTAGTGGAGTTACTGAGTGCCTCCAATGCACTTTCGGAGTCTGAAAAGATGACGTTCTTCTTAGTGTTGAGATCTCCAATTAGCTGAATGGCCTGAAGGATGGCCCATAGTTCCGCCGAGAATACTGAAGTTTCAGAGGGTAGTTTATACTTTATTGTTCCCCCCATGTCAGGCGTGAAAACCGCTACGCCCACCGCGCCATCCTGACTCTTTGATCCGTCAATGTACCAAGAGACAGCATTCTGTCTGTAATTAAAGGATTTGTGATAGAAATCCGCCCTAGTCAAGCTGAGGTTATCCTTCTTGTCACAGCCCTTCAAATCGCTAATGTAATTTATTTGTAGAGTAAGGACCTCGTAGGAGTGCCAGTAAGCAGGTGGGTAGGTGGATCGGTGGATGATGCTCTTTTCTCCGCGACTGGTTACATAATGCTTGAAGAGTCTAGATTTGCTGATGGCGTCGATCCTGCAATTCCTACTGGTAACCGCTATCTCCATCTCCTCCAGGGAACGATAGACCAAGCTGAACCTACTTGCCATGGCCTTGTAAATAAATCTCGAAGCAGTTAAATTAAGTCTAATATCAAAGCTGATCTCTTTTGCTTCAGCTAACATAACATTGATCGGCGTAGAAATGCGATATCCCATAGCTCCCCTAATCACTCTATACTGCAAACGTACCAATTTGAGATAATTCGACGAAGAAGGGGACCAAGTGAAATAGTGGCACCCATATTCCACCGCACTGCGGAAGGTGGCCCTATACAAAGTGAGCAGAAGACCCGGATGGGAGCCCCAGGTAACACCCGATAAGGTAGCCATAATGCCAGAGATTTTTTTGCCTTTTTCAATGAGGTATTTAAGGTGATGACCACCCTTGAGACCGGAATCCAGAATAACCCCTAAAAAGCGCTGAAAATGGACTCTAGGGACCTGATTCCCATTGATTACTAATTTTGATGAAATTTTTTTCCCAGGTCCTTGCGAAAAGCAAATCCAGCTAGACTTGCCGGGAGATAATTCCAAATTTCTGTATTTAAGATACTCGTGCAATTTGTTGAGTGAAACCTGAACCGATTCAGCAGCAATCCTCGGGTCTCTATGTGTGGAGTAGAGCACCACGTCATCGGCGTATTGCAGAAATCGGGTGTCAGGGTGTAAGCGTAGACCCAGATTTCTGAGATAAATGTCGAATAGCAGAGGGCTCAGAGTAGAGCCTTGTGGAGTGCCTTTGTATGCTAAATAAGGTCCTTGAGATTCACCGTCGACTACGAAAAACATGGTTCTGATGCTAATCAGGTTCTCCACAAATTTCCTAAAGAAAGCTGGAATTCCTATGTCTTTCAGATCCTCCAAGAGGATGAACGGATCCACGTTGTCAAACGCACTTGCAATGTCCAGAAAAGCCGCGACCGTGACAGAGTGTTCGAAGAAGCCAGTCCTGATTGCTGTTGTAAGAACGGCTAGGTTATCGTCGCAGCTCCTGAAAGGCCTGAAGCCTGCCTGAGCCTGAGGAAGAATCGGGTTAGATTCCACAAACCATCTTAGCCTCTGATAAAGAATTCGCTCCATAAGCTTACAGACACACGACATGAGCGAAATAGGTCTAACCGCTTTATTACCAGGTTTAGGTATGAACATAACCAGCGAGGTTTTCCATGAATCTGGGAATGTTCCCCGGGAAAAGATTTCGTTAAACATAGATAGCAAATAGGTCTCGTGTTCCATGGGCAACTGATCCAGCATCTTATAACAAACCTGATCCAATCCAGGCGCGGAGTTTTTTCTGGATGAGATTTTTGCTCTCCGGTATTCGCTCATGGTCAGGGGGTCGTCCAATCCAGCATGTGTATTTGTGTTTTTCTCGTCCTCCAATTTCATGTCTGTCAGAGTTTTGGATCTATTGCAAAAGGACGATGGAGGACAGTTTGGAGATAGCTTCCAATTCGTATGTGTTCTTGCTGCGGGGAGTCTTGTTGCGACGCCCTCCTCTTGAAACTTTTAATCAAGGCCCAAATCTGACTGGTAGGAGTCCTTGCATTGAAACCATTCACCAGGGTGCGCTAGCCTCTTCGCTTTTGTTCCAGGAGCACCCTGGCGCAGTTTAAGCGGGCCCTGCGGAAATCTTGATGGTTCTCCTCAGAGGGGATTGACAGGAACTCTCTGATAGTTTTCTTTCTATCGCGAACCACTTCGGAGCAGATCTCATTCCACCAAGGCGGAAGTTCTAATTTTTTTATTTGTACAGAGGTGCGTGAAAAACGCTTGCTCTCCGGGAGGAAGCTCCTGGCCACCTCAAGGATGTTGTTAATGAAAGCGTCATAGCAACCTAATAAATCATCTCCAACTTGAGCGGGAAGATCCTTGGTAGCAGAGAGCAGAATCCGAGACAGATCCTGGCACATTTCTTTAGATAACGGTATTCTATAGTAAAATTTTTTTTTGAAGCAGGCTTGGATGCCGATTGTCGTGATGACGGGAAAGTGGTCACTGCCGAGAGTATCGGATTTTGTTTTAGTGCTGCACAGAGGTGCCAGGGAGAGAGATGCCAGAGCCAGATCTATTGTTGAGGTAGTAGCTGATGAGACTCTCACAAAAGGGTGGCGCTTTTCCATTGAGTATGAACAAGTCATATTCTCCAATGATCTGATGAAGGGTCCTTCCCGAACTAGAGTGTGTCCTGGAACCCCATGCCGGGTGATGAGCATTGAAATCTCCCAGAATGATAAGGTTCTTATAACCTTGCAGGTTATTGAGCAAAGATCTGAAGAAGGAAGCGGGAGTTCTTTGCCCGGGATGACGATAGACATTGACGATAATCACCGATTCAGAAGTCAGGCACTCAATTCTGACCGCATTGAATTCCACTGATGGATGCTCAGTATTCTGGAGGACAACAAGCTCAGACTTGATATCCGCTTACTAGTGTGCATATGCCTCGGTCTCCTGGATGGGTTATATCTTTTCTATATGCGTTGAAACCTTTAATATTGATGACATTATTGTTTTTAAGCAAGGTTTCTTGGATGCAGAGAACATGATAGTCCTTTGCAATTGAAAGCAGTGAGGGAAGTCCACTTCTAATTCCATAGCTGTTCCATTGAAAGATGTTGAATCGTTTGTGAGATTCGCTACTCCCTGAAGCTGTGCCCATGCCAGCCCCGCGACGCCGGCGAACCGGCGAGGGCGACGGCAGCGCCGCCACCGATCCCCAATCCGCCGAGCCGCCGCGCGACAATGGCGGAGACAAAGGACCACGCAGGCCACGTGGGATGTTACTAACCTGATCGGCATTATAACGTGAAGCAGATGAGTTAGTTCCGAAAGTTGTAGTTACAATCCGATTCATAATCGTAATCGAATGCAGAGTTTTGCTGCTGTTCGAACCTGTTGTTATAATCATTGATGACATGGGGGGTTCTAGAAGAATCTCTCGCCTCTCTGTCAGGCTGAGGAGCAAAGGAAGTAGATTGAAAAAAGTATTTGCCAAGAGTTTTGAGAAGCCTAAAAATGTCGCTAAGAGCGCCGGCGATATTGTTATTCTGAAAGTGTGAAAAGATTCCAGTTGCCATGGCAATTAGCTCAGCAAAGTCCAACTCGTCAGTCGCCTTACCTGCGTACGTACCCCGAGACTCTGACCATTCGGAGGAGTAATTGGAGAAGGCTATGCCGTTACCAGACTTGTGCGAGGCTCGGCCGTTGGCCTCGATGAAAACCTGGCGATGAGCCCCTTCATCATAGCCACCCTCAAGCGTGCTGGGTTGAGTCACGTATCTGCGAGATGGAGGCGCCGACGCGGACGTCGGCGTCGGCGTATTCCCTCTGCGAAAGATCTGCTTGTTTCTTTGTGGCTGTGGTTGTGGTTGAATCTGAGATTTTAAGGTTTCAGCATATGAGCGGTACACGTTTTCAGGTTCTTCAGTACCTAGAAGATTAAATCTGTTAGAATTTTCGAAGTGAGTCTCCTTACCGCGAGGGAGATTGGGAAAGTTGTTCGTGTTATTTCTTAGCGATGCGTTGGGAGGTGGAGAGGAGGGTTTCCAACCTTTTTCAACCCAGGTTCTTGCGTCTGCTATGGAAATATTTTCCACAGCAGCAAGACTGACTATAGTGCGTTGTTTAACAATCATTGGGCAGTTTTGATTGTTGGCCCAGTGATCACCTTGGCAATTGATACATCTGGGGCTCTCCCCCTGCATACGACACATCTGACCTGCACTGTTATTACTGCTGCTGTCATGCTTGTCTTCACCACAATGCAAACATCTAGGAGTGCTCTTGCACGAGCCGCTTACATGCCCGACTCTATGGCAGAGGCGGCAGATTCTCGGTAGTGGAATATAAGGGCGAACCTCATGCCTAACCTTGAACAAAAAGATTTCTTGCGGCAGGATCTGACCTGCAAACTTAATGCGGATTGTCCTAGATGGGACATATTCGATCTTGTCATTTGTGACACATCTCTTGTTTAGTCTCTGCACATCAATTATCTTGGCTTTTGGCGATTCCAGTCCTTCCTTTAGAACGTCCAGTTCGATTTGTTGTGGGATATCACTGATTAAGCCTGTCCTGAGAACCTTGAAAGAAGGAATAAATGCTTTCAGGTTATGTTTAGTAAACACAGAGTTTTCCACCAATCGATTGGCACTCGAGGCGGTTTTGACTATAATCGTTATCTTTCCTTTACCAGTTTTCTTTATTTCGAGGATGTCAGGAATGCCAGCTTTAACTATAATGCGGCTTATGAGCGTGGAATGTACGATATTGTCTCGAGAGTTAGGATATACATAAACAACGTACGCGGCGTTATTTTATTGCTCGAGTTCTGGTTGACTGAATTTTCATGCGAATCCGCCCGAACACTGGACGGCGAATCAGGGTTACTTACACTCGCGCATGCACCTTTCTTGGCGGGAGGTGCATGCTTGTTTTGAGTATTATCCTCTGCAAGCCCTGGCAATGCTCGTTTTTTAGCTTGTCTTTGTTCCCCGATGTCCATGGGGGACGAATCCGTGGAAGGCCCAGAGGTGACGAAAGTCGCCCCATCCGGACCCCCCGGACATTCATTACCTGCGCTATTGATGTCGTACTCTAACGCGGTCACCCCATCTCGAGGATGGCTCGGCATTGTCAGGCCAGCCTCCTTGTAAATGTCTTCTAATAGGATTTGAGAGGCCTGTTTGCTATGGGGAGAGCTAGGGGGGGAAGATATATTAGAATCGGAGGGTGAAGAAGGATTTAGAATAAGAGTCGGGGGATTAAGAGAGAAAGATGCGCCCGAAACGCCGCCACGGCCATCATCCCCCACCCCGGGGGGTTGAGGCATGATGCCTCAAATTGAGTCAAGCCTTTTACACTGTGTTTTGCAGTAACGGCACAAAGTTTATGTTCAGAAGTCCGGAACGAGAAACGTTCAAATAACTAGAGCAAGGCGCACAATAGCTACTCGCAGGCGAAATATATTCGCTACACGACCAAACAACACGGAGACAGGAGACACGTCCGCACCCCAGCGCTGCCAGATCGACACTCCATAACAAATTTTATGTGTGCGTGCGTGTGTGCATGTGTATGTGTAGGAGAGGAGGAGGTGATTATTACATGTTGGTGGCAGGGAAGGAAGTCCATGGACAGACAGGGATTAGGTGTCTCAACTATAATTGTGAGTGAGCGTTTTCGTTGATAACAAATTTTATGTGTGCGTGCGTGTGTGCGTGTGTATGTGTAGGAGAGGAGGAGATGATTATTACGTGTTGGTGGCAAGGAAGGAAGTCCATGGACAGACAGGGATTAGGAATCTCAACTGGACGAGGAAAGGGGAGGAATTTCCAGGGACGTAAATTGTGATCAGTCTGTCCCCTTCGTTGGAGGTGGATGCGAACAGCCGGACGATCCAATCCCAATCGGCAGATTGAGAATCGGGGTGGACAGGAGGGGGAGTTGGGAGTTGATTAAAGGAGGCAGGGAGAGTTGGGAGCTGGTCAAAGAGGGATGGAGAGGGAAGGAATCGTTCCTCGAAGGGCGGGGGAGAGTAATCGAGGATCTCGAGAACGCCAGGGTCAAGGATTGGAGGGATTGTCAGGTCGAGCGGTTCTGTTAGTGTTGGTGTGGGTGAGTACGACACTGGTGTATAGTTAATCGGGTCGTTGAGAGCTGGTGGTGTTAGTGGAGGTACCCTTTCGGGTGACCGCGGCGTTACGATTACGGTAGGGCGGCTGCAGGTCGGCTCTACCGGTATTGGATCGTTGGGTACCGGACGGTTCCGCGAACTCCGCCGGAGATAAGGAGTTCGTCCACGTTTATTCTTGTTTGATTTAGACCGCACTATAATTGAGTAAATGGTTGAAATGTATATATATATGAGGCATTCCACGTCAACGGAAGATCCCCTCTGTCCAAAATTGATATGGACGGATTTGAACGTTTGACCCCGGAAAATGTTCGTCTTGAAAAGAGCTTTCGAAAGACGCGTGGCGCCTTTCGAAGTTCAAAATGGCGTCTTAGTTCTGACGCATTAAAGGGGTAAATTCAAAATTTCGATTCCAACATTGGCAGATAAAACGAGGAAAAGTAATTAAATTTAATTGAAACTCGGTATTGAGGGGTTTCTGGGGTCGCTGATTACGAATCTGAATATAAAATTGTGAAATTCAAGATGGCGGATCCAATATGGCGACCAAAAAATAAAAAGTTGCTAATTTCAGCTGTAACTCGGTATTCGGGGGGTTTTGGGGTCGTTGATTACGAATCTGAACTTGAAATTGTGAAATTCAAAATGGCGGACCCAATATGGAGAAAACATTTTTCAAAAATCGAAGCGTTTTACTTGAAACGTGTTACTCGAGAGTTTTTGGGGTCGTTGAATACAGATCTGACATAGGATGTTTAAAATTCATAAAACACATACGGACCAACTACTTCGAAACTTCCATGATGAAATTTTCGACATAATGAAGGTTTCATTTTAAAAATCAACCCCTTCTTAGCGCTACCCAGGATGAACGACGTGGACATGAAAGGGTTCTCATCCCATTGGGGTGCTTTTTTAATGTGAGTCCCCTTGCCTCTCACGAAAGGAAAATAAAGTATGGAACAAGTTTGTCCCAAATTATACCTGATATACAATTGTGGAGCCGAAAGAAGCATTAGTATACCTTTTCATAAATAATTCCCTTTTTTCATTTACAAGGAAACAGTGATTTTTTAATATCCCTGAAACTGCTGGAGCCTTTTCAAATCTCTTTTTCAAAAATCTTTCAACTTTTGAATTTCACAATTTCAAGTTCAGATTCGTAATCAGCGACCCCAAAACCCCCCGAATACCGAGTTACAGCTGAAATTAGCAACTTTTTATTTTTTGGTCGCCATATTGGATCCGCCATCTTGAATTTCACAATTTTATATTCAGATTCGTAATCAACGAACCCAATACCCCCCGAATACCGAGTTACAGCTGAAATTAGCAACTTTTTATTTTTTGGTCGCCATATTGGATCCGCCATCTTGAATTTCACAATTTTATATTCAGATTCGTAATCAGCGACCCCAGAAACCCCTCAATACCGAGTTTCAATTGAATTTAATTACTTTTCCTCGTTTTATCTGCCAATGTTGGAATCAAAATTTTGAATTTACCCCTTTAATGCGTCAGAACTAAGACGCCATTTTGAATTTCAAAAGGTGCCACGCGTCTTTCGAAAGCACTTTTCAAGACGAACATTTTCCGGGGTCAAACGTTCAAATCCGTTCGTACCAATTTTGGACAGAGGGAGTCTTCCGTTGACGTGGAATGCCTCATATATATATATATATATATGTGGGTATGTATTTTTGGTCGCGTGCGCTAGTACAAAAGGGGGGGGGGGGGG
>NW_017299993.1:56030-57362 GCF_001594075.2 Trachymyrmex cornetzi | reverse complement strand
TCTATCAACTCCAGAGGTCACCGGACCAGTCAACTAATGGGTTGCGCGAGTTGAACTTTCGCGAACCTTGCGTGGATTTGACTGGTTTAACCTTTGAGAACTTCCGACGTGACAACTTAAAATGACCGCGCACTTCCGACGGCTACTATTAAACTGTGTGAACTAGCGACGTGGATTCGGCAACTGTTAATATTTATCTGAGCGATTACGCTTCCGCGGGGCCTCTATTTATACCCCGAAAAAAGGGCGTAGTGCCCTTTGTCTAGGATGCAATAGTTAGTTGCAATGTCGCGCGAGATTTACGATTTTTAAGGTGTCCTATCGTTGTTAATCTAAAGTACACTGTTAAAAGAGGTTTAGAGAACAAAAGGAATGATTTATGATTTCTCTAAAAAGGGGCAAGATTGCTTTAAGCGAGCGATCAATTCCGTCATCCTCACGGAAAATATGGCTAAGTAAACAGCTGTGAGACATATTCTCATGTTTTTATGGTTTTTGTGGCGACGCGGCGCCTGTTTTTCTGAAGGTGGAGTTGTTGGTCAACAATTCGGACAATAGCTTGAATTTTTATCATCGCGTGACTTAGGTCCGTTTGTGATATTTTTCGCAATCTTGTCCCTTTTAGGCCTGCGTTAGTGTTGTTATTTTTCCGGGTTGATTGACGTTTACGAGTTTTTCGCGGAGTCTGGGTGGTCTGTTTTTCAATTTTTATAAGGGGACCCCTGCTCGCGTCTCGCAGGTGGCAATCGTAGTTGCGGCGGAGCCGATTCTCCCGGAAGAAAAGAATCTGCGTCTGCAGGACATAACAATATATTAACATAAAATATTATAATTTTATTAGTATTATAATGTGTGTATGTATGTATTGTGACGTGACATTTTATCCGTCACTGTGCGGACTTGTCGACGGCGGACTCGCGCTTCCTACCGGCTCGAAGGGCGAGCGCGTAGGCGAGCGCGCATGCGAGCGCGCGTGCAAACGCACCTGCGAACGTGCGTTGAAATTCGCGTCATTTAATTTACTTGGCAGATTTTATTCTTTTATGTTAGCATCTCTTTTGCGTAATGATCAAGCGTATCAGGAAGCGTAGACGCGCCACGGATCACGCTCGGCAGCTACCGTGAAATGCAATTGTATCATCGTGCCGTCTCGCCCGCCACCCTTGGAAGGAAGACAGAAGAAGGACCGGATCGTAAGGACGGCCGCAGAGCAGAGAGAAGGGCACACATCCGGGAGCCCGGATTAGCAGGTTGTACCATTTTATATAATTTCTAGTAACCGCTGTCACATAAAAAAGGGACCATATGTTCACCATGTACCCCTTACAGAGC
>NW_017299993.1:54667-55862 GCF_001594075.2 Trachymyrmex cornetzi | reverse complement strand
GAGCGAGGATTCAAGGCCGCGCGGGCCTGCACGGCACGCGCGAATGCCGTGACACGCGGAAGCCAATCAGCGTGAATACCTCCCCCCGCAGGAGGGGGGAAGCGCTAAGCAGCCTGCGAGAATCTGCCGGGAGCTCCCGGGCCTCACTCTTCCCGTGGACTAGCGAGCAGAAGTGTAAAGGAGGTACGAAGCCGCTGTCGACAAGGACAGACACGTAGAGTTGCCGAGGGATTGACAACAGGAAAGCGAGAGGACGAAGGAGCCGACGAGGGTGAGACGATCGTCGTAATTTGTGAGGCTGCCGACCGGGGTACGTCGCCGGGTGGATCGCACGTAAGCCAGCTCGCACCGTAACGATAAAATCGGCGCAATGGCCGCCGTGTAGAACCGCGGAGCCGCGAGCCACGTGCCATCCACCTGAGCTTGGGAATTATTAGCTGTCGCATTTCGAGAGTCAGAGTGAGGGGAGTAATATTCGCTGCCGAGTAGAAGTGAATTTGAGTCGTCTTGGAGAGAATCGAGGGTTGAATCGCGCTCGTTCCTTGCGCCACGGGAGAGTCACTGCCGGTTACCGAGTAGAGTAGAGCCGCGTAGGAACGCGCGGAGTAGTCACGTTGTCGAGTTTCGTCGGGTCGCGTAACGACGATTATTGTAATTGCGTTATCGTTTGGTGTCGCGTCGCGGAGACGCGCTTGCTAGAATTGTGCTGTCGCCTCGGAACGCGGATTGCCGCGTTGCCGAGTGAACTTCCGGTTGCGGTGTTACCGAGTAGAGTCCGTTTCCGGAATTCACGCTGTCGAGTAGAGTCGAGTCGCATCAAGGAGTTTGCTATAAACGCGTCGCACCATCGCGTGGCGTCGGCCGCGGGCCGGCGTTGCACGTCCGGGAGTCTGGTGGTACAGCGTGTACGGGTTCTGGCCGGCTGTCGAGGGGTGGGCGTTTGACACCGTCGGAAGATTCCGCGGGGAAGGTCGGGGCTCGTGCCGTAGCGTGTGACCGGCGTCCGGCGCTAGGATTAAGTTAGCGACTCTCTGTGCGAGTACCGAGAGTCTCGAGCAGAGCAGAGGGTCGAAGCCCCGGAGATTACTTGTAATTGCTTCACTACTGTAACTTATCATACTTGCTTCACTACATTCTTTTCAAATATAATTGTTCTTATTATTACATTTCGCGTGGTTTATTCTTGTGGCCTATC
>NW_017299993.1:53894-54483 GCF_001594075.2 Trachymyrmex cornetzi | reverse complement strand
AGTCTTGATCAAGTAATGCCTCCAATTCTGCATCTTCGAAAACCTTCTCTCTTCCACCGCTATGCTGGTCTTCGACATCAAAATCACCGTTCTTGAAGCGTTAAAACCACCCACGACACGTTCTTTCACTAATAGCGGCCTCAACATAAGTATTTGAGAGCATTCGATGAACCTCAGCCGCAGATTTTTTCATATTGAAGCAGAAAATTAAAACCTCCCGCAAATGATGAGAATTCGGCTCATAAATTGACATTTTCAATCGAGAATAACTTTATGATGCAGACACAAATCGACTAATGTTTCTATGGGGTTATATTGACAGATGCTCAAGTTTATTGTATGACATCTGTAATCTATTTATTTCGACCACCACTTACCGCTAAAGCCATCTATAGGAAAATGGCGGAAGCAAAGTTGTACACCTAATATATACATACATACGTACATACAGACACACATTATAATACTCAGAAAATTCTAATATTTCGTGTAAATATATCTGCGTGAATATCTGAGCATGAGAATTTTGTATCTATATTTGTTATATTCAGTTTAATTCTAACATATAATTGTATATAACTGTATAAGA
>NW_017299993.1:53422-53633 GCF_001594075.2 Trachymyrmex cornetzi | reverse complement strand
AATTCTAATATTATGTATAAATAGATATACAGAATATCTGCATGAATATTTCAGCATGTGTAATGTCTATGTCTAATGTGCGTATATTCACATAATTATGATAAAGATGCATTACTCTAATGTTGTACATAAGAATACATCAGTAATATTATATTTGTATTCATCAAGGAGCAGCTATAAATATACGTGCTATGTATACATGTATCTATTG
>NW_017299993.1:50593-51426 GCF_001594075.2 Trachymyrmex cornetzi | reverse complement strand
ATTGGTTGAAGAGCGTCGTACGACGAAAATCGGATACAATGTGAATCCAGCATAAGGCGATATTATTCAAGTTTGTCGTGTCAAATACTTGAACAGACTTGTTAGAGTAAGTACGAGCTATGTGGTAGGCATGCGACAGCATGCGACATGAGGAAATGCGTTTGGCTTCAAGGCTAACGCGCTGTAGGACGCTCAGAGGGCGTAAGCGTCTGTTTCTGAAAATCTATATTATCGACCTTGATTAACTTCGACCGTCACATCCCCTTAAGGAAGATATTTTTAATGAAAGCACTTCATTATAATTTTATTTATTTATTTATTTATATAATTGTACACATTTTTAATAATAATTCCAGAGGCATTATAATTAATGCCTCTGCCTCCTGCGTTTCCTCTACCTCCTCTTCCTCTTCCCCTTCTACCTCCTCTTCCTCTTCCCCTATCTACTCTTTCACCTTGCTGGGGTGCGTTCCAAAACGTAACTTTGGTTACTAAAAAGCTATAATTTACGTTACGTTAACTATAGATTTCAGTTACCAAAGTTGCGTTTTGGAACGCACCCCTGGAGGCTTTCTAGCGTTCTCCGCACATACCATAGGCCCCTGGAACGTCCAGCACCTCGACGACCTGAAAATGAAATTGACAAATAAATAAATATTAATGATTTGTTATATGTATTAGGGTGTTAGCCACAATGGAAAGAATAAGGAATTAAGAATAAAGAACAGCGATTTCAACCTATCAAAAACCGTCTATTCAAATGTATCCGATTTCTGATACGACTAAAATCGTTATTCTTTATTCCTAATTCCTTATTCCTTTTATTGTGGCTA
>NW_017299993.1:48169-50137 GCF_001594075.2 Trachymyrmex cornetzi | reverse complement strand
CTCGTTGCTGCAGCTGCATCAGCAGCACTGATTTCCGATCAAGTTTTTTGTCTGTATAATACAAAAATAATAAATAAATGTGTGTAGGTATGTACATATAATATAAATATATATATATATATATATAATATGTAAATATAATATACATACAGTATACAATATTCAATTACATATGTTTTATTATTTTTGTAACTATTATTATTTTTATTAATGTTTATGAATTTTATACGTTAATATATGGAAGATATTTTTCACGAAGAAGATCTAGTGTGTGGCATATGCTCAACCTTTTTTATTGTTTATTTATCAGCCACGTATTTCAGAACAATTTAATTATTAAAAACACTAAATATCGATTTTTAATAATTTATATATTCAAGTATACTTTCAACTTTGCAAAAAAATAGGTCAGAAACAAAAATTGTTCATTTTCTTTTCATAGAATTCTAAAAATTTTATCAGAATTTTTTATCAACTGTTTAGTACTGCTTTTTTAACAACTGTTTTTACGAACATGAGAAAATATAGTATTAACAAATTCTGAAAAAATTCTCGGAGTTTTATAACAAGAAAATAAACAATTTTTGTCTCTTGCTGTTTTTCTGTAAAGTTGATAGTGTACTTTAATAAAAAATTATTGAAACCTAATATTCAACGATGTTTAGTAAATAATATCTCATTATAGCTATTACGAAAATTGTAAAATGGTAATCCAAGCTACCGCCTCGGTTAATACGGAGTGCTCGAATGAATATGGTGCCTCGGATTATGTGGAGCGCATATATTAATCGAAAATCATACAAACGAGGTCTTTCTTATTGGACGTTCATTACCAGTATTAAACCATTACAGAAATTTTCCCGTATTTTCGTTAAATCTATGCTTATCAAATAAAATGTCTGTAACTTACTTGACATCTGCTCTTGCATCTTCGATGCACTGCGTGTCTTATTCGCGTTTGTCCACTGAAGCAATAATGCAGCAACGCGAACTGGCATCGTTGGAAAAACAATCGCGCATCGATACGTTTCGCGATTGTGTTTCCGACAACGTGGAATAATCACATTCGTTCCTTTGGTGGCAAACGGACATCTTGCTATTTTTCGTTGCTGTAGAGGTATTATAGTATTATAAGAAATCAACACACACACATATATACACACACACACAGGCACACACACACGTGCACACAACATACACGTACACTTTCTTCTTTAATATTTCCTACATTTCTTGATTTTATTTTATAATCGACATAGAAATGTGCGATAAAACAAGCATGATGAAAAAACGTAAGTGAAGCTTTATACAAGCTTGGCTTAGGGGAAAGTGGGCGAATTGTGCGCACCCAAGGGATATTTGTTTTTCTGTGATGGTTTTCTAAGTTCAAAGCGATATAAATAGGGAAATAGAAACTATAAACATTCTCCTACCATTACGTATTCTTATATTGAACAGATTTTCATTCAATAAGGTCGTATTTGGCAAAAAGGAAAAAACGGAAAAGCAAAAAAACTCGTCGGGTAATTGTGTGCATGGGTTAGGGAATTGTGCGCAAAGCAAAAGTTGTAGGAAGTGAATGAATTATGTAATGTTGACAAAGGAAAAATCATAAAATACATTTATAACATTGTAATATAAATATATATTACATATATTATATATATTTAGCAAAAATATAAAACTAACCTCTAATATATTATTAACAGAAATAAAATTTAAATATTATTTTATTTTATTTTTAAATTTTATTTTATTTATAAAATTTTATTTTATTTTTAGTTTGGATTGATATTATAATATCAATCCAAAGTGGGGTTATGAACCTATGTTGACATGCGATAACTTTTTACAAAAGTAAACAAGTAGTGACGTCATAATCTGAGTATAAAATACTCAGCTCACTTCAAATTCAGTTTCACTTGTGTATACTGGAAAATAGCTATATAGTCTATTGAAGATGGGTAA
>NW_017299993.1:42477-47851 GCF_001594075.2 Trachymyrmex cornetzi | reverse complement strand
AATTTCATCACGGCGATGTCTCCATCTATCGGCAAAGTGCCAAACCAGGATGCGCACAATTACCCGCTGCGCACAATTAACCCACTTCCCCCTACTGATGAACGATATAAATCGTGGATACGCGAAGTATCGTCCGATGATAGTCTTTATTATTGCAATATTTGTGAGAAAAGTTTTTCGTGTTCGTCACAAGTTTCGAGACATGCAGAATCTGCATATCACAAAAATAAAATACAAAAGAAATTATCTAATAATGATGATGATGATCAATTGTCAATAAAAAAAACGTATAAAGAAAAATTTCAACAAAGATGGTTAGATATTGAAGAATTTAAATGTTGGTTACGCGAAAATCCATATGAAAACCATTTGTATTATTGTTTAATTTGCGATAAATCTTTTGATGCTCATTTATCGCACATCTACCTTCATGCAGATTCCAAAATGCATTTAGATAAGTATAAAAACAGATCCATTGAAATAAATAAATCGATTGATGATTCGAATAGACAAACTAATGAACCGCTTTTGTCATTTGATGAGCGTAAAAGAGAAGCAGAGATCAGATTTGCCGCACTGATCGCCGATAAAAATATTCCTCATCACATTGCAAAAGACATTCTTAGTTGTTTCCAACATATAGGAAAAGATCCTAAAGTGTTGGCAAGCATGAGCATGGGTCGTACAAAATGTAAAAATATTATAACGAACGTTTTGTGCCCAGTTGAGACGGAACGTGTCGTAGACAAAATTCAGAACACAAAATTTTCGATTTTTATAGATGAAACGTCTGATATTTGTAATGATAAGTGGATGACGCTTTTTGTTCGATATGTTGACTCAGAAACATTAAATACTTACTCACAATTAGTTAAATTAATTAAAATCCATGCCAAAGATTCTAGCGCAGAAAAGTTGTTTCATGCATTTAAATGTGAAATGTGGAAATTACAGATACCATTTAACAATATTGTTGCCTTATCATGTGACCAGGGAATGGAAAGTTACTTTTTAAAAGTAACAAGTTACAGTTACACGTTACTGAGTAGGAAAAGTAACAAGTTACCGTTACAAGTTACCGATTTTTAAAAGTAACTCGTTACAGTTACCGTTACTTGAGAAAGTAACTTTTCGTTACTTTTCCGTTACTTTTTTTTAAATCGACGACCAGCAATCACAGCGGACTGGCCTAGAGGCTTCTCTAGTCTCAAGCGTATTGTAAAAAATTGTGTAAAATTATAACTATTATACTGGATAATTTTGAGATCCGCTCTAATAGTTGTAAACGTCCACACGTTTGTATATTTGCAATATGCAAATAAAAATAATTTCTTGGTTTGGAACTAAGCAGATTGTGGAAGTACAATTACAATGTGTATGTGTAGCTACAAGAACGATAATATGACAATATATTTCGCACTATATATTATTATACATTTAACAACAATACGCGAAAAATTTCTTTTATATTACGTAATATTACTAAAATTTGGATAATTACAGAAAATATTCAAAATATCCTGCTATTTACATAATTTCCAATATAAAATAAGATATATTTACACAATAAAAACAAATTTACATAATTTTTGTGGAATTACATAATTTCTGTAAAATTGTATGATTTTTTATAATTACAGAACTAATCATGTAATCTATTTTACATTTATTATATGTGTAAATTTACGAAATTTTTTTGCAGTGTAAGTGGCTTGTGTCGCATCGTGTCCAATCATGTGCAAAGTAACGATGAAAGTAACTGTAAAATTCGTTACCGTTACCAAAAAAATGTAACTTCGTTACCGTTACAGTTACCAAAGAAAAGAGTAACGCAGTTACTAGTAAAGTTACCAAAAAAGTAACTTGTAACTGTAACTTCGTTACGAGTAACGAGTTACTTCCATTCCTTGCATGTGACAATGCATCTGTCATGATAGGAAAAGTTTCATCATTTAAAACAAAATTACAAAGCGTCTGTCCACGTTTAATAACATTTCCATGTCCTTGTCATTCCGCCTCATTAGCAGCACATGCTGCAACTAATAGAATACCCGAATTTTGTGAGGAATTTACAAGAAAGATTGCAACTTACATTAATAGCCGTCCAAAGCGTTCGGCTATTTTCCGTGAATTTTTGGAATGTTTTCAAGAAACAAATCGGAAAATTTTAAAATTGTGTGACACACGGCTGGCTTTGTCATTATTCATGTGTAGAAAGAATTCTAGAATCTTGGGATTCAATAAGTCATTTTCTAAATGAAACTGTTGTTAACGAAAAAATTAAGTCTGCAGAATATCTGTTATCTATGTATAATGTCCAAAATAGAGACAAAAGCTTACTTTCTTTTTTTAAAATATGCTTTAAATTATTTTAATCAATTTAATGCATATTTTCAAGCATCAGAAACGCGAATACATCAATTACAAACAAAATCTTCAAACTTTCTTTTTGATATCAGTAAAAATTTTTTGAAAAATACACATTTAAAACCTTTTTTTATAGATGTAGTATTCTCTCTAAAGGAGAATCAGAAAAACCTAAATGAAATTAATTTGGGATTAGACTGTGAGGAATATCTTGACGAATTAATACAGCAAGGACATGAAGACGTAATTACAACTGTCAGAGAAAACTGCTTGGCGTTTTATGTGGCTGCTGCAGAAGAAATTCGAAAAAGATTACCAATAACGAATATATTTTTATCAAAATTAAATGTTTTTAAACCTTCAGTAAGTTTATTTGAAAATGATAGAGAAACATCTTTCAACGACGTTTCTTTCATAGTTAAAACTATCGGTGGTTTGATGAAGAATCGTTAAAGAAAGAATGGATCGCATTGCCATTAGATTTGACAATAGATGGAAAAGAAAGTCTTTCCAAACTAAATTTTGACAATATGTGGAAAACAATTTTGGAACGTCAGCATCCAAATAATACTGCAAAATATCCAAACTTAACAAGTGTTCTGAATTGTATACGATTACTTCCAAATTCAAACGATCCGGAAAGAACGTTTTCCCTCTTAAGCAATTTAAAAACTAAAACACGCAACGCACTTTCGTCGGTTTCAGTTAATGCTAGTTGCGTTTTCAAGTCAACATTTAAAGCAAGAGGAGATACATGTACAATCATGAAAGTTGAAGAAAAGCATCTTTCTCTTATGTCGGCGGACAAACTATATGCTAATGCTGCTAAAAAAGATCGTAGTACTTTAAGACTACATGCTGCGGATAGCAGTGATATTGCTGGTCCATCGTGGGCAGATTAAAATCGTACAGATTCAATTATTAAAATGTTTAGAAATGATCACACTAAAAAGCAAGCATTTTTCAGAAATTTTATTTGTTTCTACACCAAGAGAAAAAAAATATTATAAATTCTGGCAACTTGAGAGCTTCAAAATCAAAGTACCTGAACTAATTTTACAAAATAATTAGAACAAAACTAGTACCAAATTATATTTTCATAGTATTTAATACAACAGAAGAAAAGCGCAAAAAAATTTTGTCTGTTTCTATAGACAATGAACTCGAAGAAAAGCGTAAACAAATTTTGTCTGTTTCTATAGACACAATGTTCTAAAATATAGATGTAAACGCAAGCACGCACGCACGCACACGACACGCACGCATGCACACGTATACACACGTCCGCATATGCATACGCACGCACACGTACACGCACATACACGCATGCACACGAACACTGAGGGAAATGTAAAAAATTTATTTTTAAATTTAAAAAGTAATTTTTTTATCAATGTGCAATATAATGTAAACTTATAACTTCAATTACCTTATATCATTTTTAAAAAAATAAACTTTTTACATTTCTCTCCTGACGGAAGAGACCACCAACTTCTCGCGGTTTCCGTCGAGCAACAGTATGTACGTTCTAAAATAGATTGTACGAAAACAAAAGTATTATAAATTTTTAAATAATCAGTATTGAAATATCATTAAAACAAACTTCCTTATATTACATTTTAAATAATGAAACGTACATATTGGCCAAGAGTGGACATTTACTGTATTTATAGAATTGTAGAAAAATATATACAAAAATATTGTACAAACAAATTTTACATTGATATAAGGGAATTTGTAGATCGATAGTAAGATCCCATGCATAATGGAAGAAATATCAAGAATAAATATGACACATTACACATAAAAGAATTATGAATAGAGATTAAACGTAATTCATAACTTTATGAATAGAGATTAAACGTAATTCATAATGGATACAAATGATTGAGATGTGGGACACAAACATTACGCAACGTTTAATCTGTATTCACAATATTTTATTTCTAATATTTAATGTTTATTCCTGTTCTTAATATTTCTTCCATTGTACAATATATTTTCCATAAAGTCGAGGATTTACATTCGCGCGTCGAATCGGATGTAAGGAGAATAATCGACTGATTGGTCTATTTCTTTATGGCTTAGGGTTTAAAGCTTAAGTTGTATGCTTTAAAATCTCGTGGTAGACGCCGCTTTATATCGCGTTTTTAAAACTGAAACGTAATTAATCCGTTACACACATTCCATAAAAACTACATCAATAATAAACCAAAAGTCAGATGCTAGAAACTCACCAACCACCGTCGAATGTGAAAATAATAATCGACTATAACTGATCGATTTCTAGCTTCTGACTTTTGATTTATTACTAATGTACTTATTGTAGATGTTAGCGTTCAAACTTTGCTTTTTTCATAGTTTCATCATAAATAAATAATTAAGTTAATTAGTGGTAAACGTATCGGCTGAAACTATATTTTGACATAATTATTGAAATTATTCGTTTAAAGCAACAGTAAAAAGAATGATTCGACATGCATGGTATGCGAATCAAACTTATTCGATGAAAGATCGAGATTTTTTAAAGCAAATGAAATTTGTTTTCAAATTTGGTATCATCTTTACATATATAATTGTATCTAAGATGACACCAATATAATTTTATTATGTACAAATAAGAAGCTTTTATATTATGTTGTGTTAAAATAACTTTTGTTAGTCTATTGAAAAGCGAATCGGTATTTTTCCTACAGTTTTGTTGGTTTAAAAATACATACGCAAATAATTTTAATAATTAATACGAAAAAATGTTTTTCTTCTTTTGCCTAATATTCTTACAGATCACGTTTACGAATACGGTATATAGCATTGGACAATTATTTATAATTAATGTCTCGTAAAGTATCGCGTTTTGACGTAATTTATACTATTCTAGGTTCATAAGAAAAATATACCATTACTACAATTTATTAAAAATTATGTGTTATGTAGAATGACTTTGCTCCACATGGATACACGCCGATTGCCGAGCGGCCGAAATTGTCGAGAAAACCTTTTCGGCCGC
>NW_017299993.1:40230-41479 GCF_001594075.2 Trachymyrmex cornetzi | reverse complement strand
CGGCGGCCCTCACCGCCTTCCTCAGACGAAACGCCAGCGAACATGTCGCCCGCCCGCCCGACTATTGATCCGAGACCCGCTGTTAGCTTAGCATACGCATCCCACTCTCGGACCACGGTGCCCTTGAGATTTTTGGACCTCTCGACGGCTTTTGCGATCGCGCCGAGCTCCCGTGTCGCTACGGAGGCCACGGCACCGACCGGCTGGGCATCATAGTCCCAGGCCAGTTCTTGGGCCCGGTCCAGGGCCCTCCTCGCCGAGGTCGACTTTGGCTCGATCTCGGGGTCAAGGCGGTGGGGGTGGCACCCAGTTGGACACGGCTCAATTGGACACGAGCCACTCACAGCGCTTGAGACTACAAAGCTCCTAAGCACCGGTCGTTGTGATTGGTGGTGTCCAATCGAGACGTGGTCAATCGGGATCACCCCAGGTGGCGGTCCCGCTCCATTTTTTCTGCCCTTTGTTCCTCGACCCGCCGGGGCCTTCGCCTCGACGATGTACCGGTCCTTGTTCTCGGGCTTTTGGGCCGGTCTCTCCCTTGATTGCTTGGCGGGGGGTGATCCCGATTGATCACGGCTCGATTGGACACCACCAATCACAGCGACCAGGTGCCTAGGAGCTTTGTAGTTTCGTCCGCTCAAGCGCTGTGAGTGGCTCGTGTCCAATTGAGCCGTGTCCAACTGGGTGCCACCCACTTGGCACGATTGGCCGTCGCCGTCCTCTTATGATTCTCCCCCGACGCGGACTCCAGGGAGGCACAAGACCCCGCCCTCGACAGGGACTATGCAGAGTCCCCGGGATCAGCGGTCAAGGCGCTGGTCACCCTCGCAGCCGCCTTGCTGCAGGCAGGGCCAGGGCGCTCACTGCGTGGAAGCGCCCCGTCCGTGTCTACCATCACCACCGGTGGGGGCATCGGCGTCCGCGTGCCCCCGGTCCCAGAAGGACCCAACACCGGCCCGCCCGACTGGGTGTCCTGCCCATCCGCCCCATCCGCCAGCCGCGGATCCTCCGCGTCGCTAACGCCCCCTCTGAGGCGTAGCGCGTCCCACGCGCTCTCGCCCGCAACGGGCTCCGCGCAGTCATCCTCCTCGAGGTACAGGCGGACGCACTCCTATGTCGTGATAAAATCAAGACAGCGGGCTCTGTCCCCCGCAAAGTCCTCCTCGAGGGAAAGTCCGTCAAATCCGAGGCCGGATCCCAGGGACCCGGGATCGGACTTCTCGAACCCGGAGCCGGGCCCGGCGAACCC